>NC_143577.1:89830005-89988782 GCF_048544385.1 Mastigoproctus giganteus
ACCCTGCCAACCTTTGTATCATCTGCAAACGTCGACATTAAGCCCGATATACTTCATCAATATCATTGATAAATATACAAAACAACAGTGGACCTAACACCGAACACTGTGGGACTCCACTAATAACATTAGTCCACGAAGAGCAGCACCCATTGATTACCACCCTCTGTCTTCTCCACTTAACCATCCTTTTATCCATTGTAGCAACTTACCCTTAATACCATTCTGCTCAAATTTGTACAATAGTCTTCTATGCGCAACAGTGTCAAAAGCTTTCCTGAAATCCAAATATATGATATCAAAATTATTTTTTGCATCCTTTGTAACCACATCATAATATCCTATCAAATTTGTAAGACAAGACTTTCCCTTAACAAACCCATGCTGTGTCTGAATTATTGCTGCAGTCTTGTATAGATGATCCTGCAATGCGTCTTTAACCAGTGACTCCATTATTTTACCTGGAACAGAAGTTAAACTAACTGGTCTGTAATTACTGATGTCACCCTTCGATCCCCCTTTGTGAATTGGGGGATACATTTGCACATCTCCAGTCCGTGGGAACCTCCCCTGAGTCCAAGGATGCTCTCATAATTATGGCTAAGGGTTTTGCTTTGCCGCCTCCTTTAATATAACTGGATAGATCCCATCCACCCCAGGTGCTTTTCTTATGTTTAACTTCAACAATTTCTCCTCCACTTTGCTCTCAGTTATTAGAAAATCATTAAATATCCTGCTACAATCTGATAACTTTCTGCCATTTTCAAACCTTAATAATTCCTCATGTGTGAATGTAGATGCAAAATACTCATTCAGTTTGTTTGCTATCTGAGCAGGATCATCAACAGTCGAACCATCGATGTCAAGTGGACCAATCAGATTCATCCCCTTCCTTTTAGAGTTTATATAAGTAAAGAAATCTTTGCTGTTTTTCTAAGCATCTTTTGCCAAGGATTTCTCGTAATCTGTCTTCGCCTGCCTAACCTCCTTTGTGACCTGATTACAGATTAGCTTATATCTGCCATAGACTTCTGAGTCGCTTGATAATTTATATGCATCTCATGCATTTTTCTTCTCTGTTACGAGTCTCATTAGTTCATTAGATAACCATTTAGGCCTAAACCTTGAACAATATTTCTTAATAGGTATGAAACTTTATTAGTTTCCACAATTAATTCCTTGAATGCTTCCCACTTAGAATTTACTGTTGGTAACATCGTCACTTGATCCCACTGTACAGAATTTAAAAACTTTCTGAGACCACTGTACTCACCTTTACGGAAGCAAAAACCCTTTCCTTTACCCCTGATGGTAATTATATGTTTAAGTAAATCCCACATCAGTACACTGTGATCACTGCCACCTAGTGGTTCCTTTATCTGCAAATTCTTAATACATGAATCATCACTGCTGATAACCAGATCAAGAGTATTACTTTCTCTGGTTGCCTCTCGAACATGCTGCTGCAGAAAACAATCATCCAATAAATCCACAAAAGTCTGACTAGTGTGTGAGTGACCAACCCACAAGTTCCAGTCAATATCTGGGAAGTTAAAATCCCCCATTATAAGACATTCCGATTTACTAGCCCACTCTATTTCTCTGTACAATTGTTCACTGTACTCATTCAAGTCATTAGGCCTATAACACACTCCTACTCTTATTTTTGCTTTCGCAGTGCTTATGTCACACCAAACTGACTCAACAGTGTACTGTTCATCTATATCAACTGGATGCACTATATCAAGTGATAAATCCCAAGAAACCTATAGGTAAAAAGAAATCCAAAAAGAAAAATTAGTCAAGAAACACTTGTCATGATGAACCGAGAGGACAAATGAAGAGCAAGATAAACACTGACAAGAAGGAAATTGACTATACTGAGTTATGCAAAGGCATTAGAAAGAGACTCAGAGGGGACATAGGAAGATTTAACACAAGAAAAATAGAACAAGGATTAAGGGAAAACAAAGGATTTAAATCAGCAGCCATGAGCAGTAATACAGAAAGACATGATACTGAACTGAAGAATAGCGATGGTGTACTTATAAATAGCAGAGAAAGCAGAATTCAAATAGCAGAAGACTACTATAGAGAATTGTACAAGGAGCGAGGGAATGATGCCAGCAATGGGGAAGATGGATTGCAAATTAGTAACACATACAACATACCTGATATACTTCCTGATGAGGTAGAACGTGTGTGTTGAAGAAAATGAAGATGGGGGAAGTTGAAGTTACTGTAGAGTTGTTAAAACTGGGAGAAAGAGACATGACACAAAAATTGGCAAGACTTCAAAAAATGCATTAGAAAATGTGCGACGCCTAAGGAGTGGAATAATGCAATCATAGTTTTGCTGAACAAGAAGGAGATAAATCAGAAATTATAGACCAATTAGCTTGTTATCCCACATCTACACATTGTTCACAAGGGTCATTACTAACAGATTAGAAAGAATACTTGATGAGAATCAACCGAAAGAGCAAGCTGGCTTTAGGATAGGATTCTCAACTATGGATCACCTTCACGTAATATCACAGCTAATGGAGAAAGCAAATGAATATAAAACACCATTACGCCTGGCATTTGTGGATTATGAAAAAGCATTTGACTCCATACAGCATAAGGCACCAGAATGACAAGGCATATACACCCCATAGATTATTATTTTGAAGAAAATATATGAGAAACCTACCTCCTTTATTTAACTGGAAAAAGACATTAGCAAATTTAAAATTGAGAAAGGAGTTCGACAAGGAGACACAATATCTACAAAGTTGTTTATTGCTGCTCTTGAGGAAGCTTTCAGAAAATTGGACCGGTCACAAAAAGGAGTCAATGTGAATGGAGAGTACCTAAACCATTTACGAATTGCAGATGACATTGTGATCATAAGCCATGATCCCAAATAATTAGAGGAAAATCTTAATCAGTTATGCAGAGTTAGTAAGGATTTTGAACTAAAGATCATCATCATCAACCATTTTCAATCCACTGCAGGATGAAGGCCTCTCCAGCAACTTTCCATTTTTTTCTGTTTTGTGCAATGGCATCCATTTACTACCCACAAACTCATGAATTTCGTCTGTCCATTTCCGTCGTTGTCTTCAAGGTTTTCTTCTAGCTCCTCTTGAGTACTATTCTGTTATTCTCTTAGTCCATCTGTCATCATGTCTTCGAGCTGTGCGTCCTGCCCAAGACCATTTTAGTTCTTTAGTTTTGATAAAAATGTCCTTTACTTGAGTTTGCTGCCTAATGCATGTGTTTCTCTTCTTATCTAACAGTCTGATTCGCAATATATAATTCGTTCCATCCTTCGCTGTGTAGTTCTCAGATTTTCTTCCATTCTTTTGGTGACTGCCCAAGTTTCACTTCCATAAGTCATGGGGCCCCAGGTGCCAAGCGATTTTGTGATCAAGTGTCTTTTCCAGTGAATTTGCGCTCTCTTGAATAAATAAAATAGTCTTCTTTATTTACAGCATTACACTAACAATCAATGTGTATTTTAGTATTTTGCATCATTTATACACAGCTAAATAAAGATTAGCAAATTTTCAAAGCGGCATTGTTTAAGTTACATCTCATATTGTGAATACCTTCATGACGAGTTGCCATGACATTGCACTACTTCGAATAAGTAACACTTCACCCGAAGGAGAAGACTATTGTTACTTATTCTCAGTGGATACCACCACCCAGATGGCACCGTTTCAGGGCTATTTTGTATTTGTGTGGGATAATAACTCACTATCCACTTGTCCCTATTAGACTTAGAAAAGCAAAAAGGTAGAGGGAAAGTAGTAGGAGTGGAAGAGGGAAAGAAACAGTGTAGAAGAATGAAAGGGACAGTAACTTCTTCAACTCACACCACTCAAAAACTCGTAAACTCGTCGAATAGGCAACACTTCCCCATCGGAGAAGGCTGTTGTTACCTATTCTTGGGAACTCCAGCCATCATCAGGCTCCCCCTGGTGCCGTTTCAGTGCTATTTGGCCCTTCTTCGGTGGGTGGGTAGGTACCCAAGTGATGTAAAGATGGCAAAACAGTTGTGAAGTATATCTTCACAATATGAGAGATGCCTGATGGTGTATGATGTAAGTTAAGACTCTAATGCATTAGGACTTAAAACGTCAAGCTGCAAAAGAGATTAGACTATGTGTATTTTAGTGCAATTGCACTAAAATACACAGTCTAATCTCGTTCGCAGCTTGACGCTTTAAGCTCTAATGCATTAGAGACTAACAATCAATTAAACTTGTTTCACCCCACGTTTCCCTGAACACATCAAGAGGTGTCATCACCGAATGGGACCTCGTGAACGTGTCAGACGAACTAAAAGAAGAATTACACGACTAAGGAATCATTAATGTCAGAAGAATTATGACAAAGAAAGACTGCATACTAGTTCCTACACGGAACATAATACTTACTTTTGACAACCCCAAGCCACCAACAGTGATAAAAGCAAGCTGTCTTAACTGCCGAGTTAAACCATACATCCCGAACCCATTACGCTGCTATAAGTGCCAGAAGTTTGGGCACTCACAGACAGTCTGCACAGGAGTAGCTGCCTGTGCCACATGTGGATCCACTGAACACATTAGTACTGACTGTACAGCCACAACGCCAATCTGTCTTAACTGTAAAGAGGCACATCCAGCATATTCCAAGGAGTGTCCCCTTTGGAAATGTGAAAAAAAAGATACAGCGGTACAAAACTGAACATAACGTAACCTACCAAGAGGCTAAAAAATCCCTACCAGTTCCAAATACTAATAAGCCCACTTATGCACAAATAACCACAAAAGACATATCAATTTCTACCCAAACGGTGGTAACTATACGACCAAGTAAATCACTAGCTAAATGGGCACGGTCACTGTTGTCCCCAGTACCAATGCACCAAAAGAAAACCAAACAAAGCAAAGCCATAAATACGCCAATCTCAGTACAACCTGATGCCATTCAGCAGAATACCATAGTATCTACTACTCCTGACTCAAACCAAACATGGACTCAGAAGACAATTTAAAGCATGACGAACAGGTTCTAGAACTGTTTACCAATGAGGGTATGGATACAGGGGAACCTTATTTACCAAAGAAGGGGAAAGGTAAACTTGAGCGAGGCAAATCTTCTGTCCCTCGAAAAGAAGTCGAGGGTTCCACTAAACCCAAATAATGCTTACTTTCTTACAGTGGAATTGCAGAGGCTATTGTAGTAATTTGTCCGACATCCGAGATCTCCTTTCAAAATTTTACCCTATTGCCTTTTGCTTTCAGGAAACCAATCTGACACCAAATATAAATGTTTCCTTTCGGAAATACATAATACATCGTCAAGATCGTGTTGCACAAAATCCGAACAATCTTGCCCATGGAGGAGTACACTGATCATCAACCCCCAGATACCCTCAAAGCCACTCCCGCTAAAAACAAACCTTGAGGCAGTTGCTGCATGAGTCAATATTAACTTTGATTTAACCATAGTCTCATTATACTTGCCACCTAACCAAAATATAAGCTATGCCGAGTTAGAAGAATTAGTGATACAACTTCTCAAAACCTGCTGTATCTTAGGAGACCTCAACAGTCACCATCCGCTGTGGGGAAACCATAATCTGGACAAGCGTGGACAAACCATTAAAAAACTACTTGATCAACATAATCTGATAACTCTCAATAATAGGGCTCACACCTATACACATCTTCAGACAGAATCTACATCAGCTATTGATGTCTCTCTATGCACAGCAACCATATATCCTCTATTTGGATGGAATATTCACAGCAATCCGCTGGGCAGTGATCATTATCCTGTGATATGCCGCATTGACACAAGCATTCCCGCCTCACCTTTCTTTATCGAATCCCCAAATGGAACTTTTCCAAAGCTGAATGGGATGTGTACAAGCAGCTAGCAATACTAGAAGCAGTGGCGTAGGAACGCCTTGGCATTGGGGCAGGTGCCAAGGGCACCGACAGGAAAAGGGCACCACTGACAGGTCACATCAGTACAGTGCCAAGCTATTTCAACACCCGAGGCTAGCTGATGAAATGGCGCACTCGATGATGTCGAATCAAGATGACAGCATAGGGAGAATGAAAATTAATTTTCACACGCCGATTCAAGCCTGCATGCTGCATCCTTACATCTGAGTACATACTGCCTAGTATCATAGATCTATTTGCTGTCCAGAATGTAACCTTGAAAGGATCAATCAGGTAATCGCTTTATCACCACATACTTAAATGCACAGTAGTTCACAATTCACGCATTGTGTACAAACTGAATAAGTTATAAGTTATAGTGTTTTTGTGATTGCTATATAAACAGGTAATCGTGAATATTGTGATTTATAATTATATTTAAATAAAACAATAAAGGCCAAATTAATTTTAGACATGGCCACCAAAGAAAAAAAGTGGACATCAGTACCACGTAGAAAGACTGCATAAAGAGGAAATTAGAAAAAAAAACATTCTGCTAGTTTACGAAACTGGCTTACAATAAGCCACTCCAAACCTGAAAGTGACAAAGAAAATGAACATGATTCGAATGAAGATGAAACAAATGATGATGCCACTGAAATGGAAGTCCAAGAAAAAGCCCAAACAGTGGAAGTTATTTTAAAAGAATTAGAAAGTGTGGACAATAACCAACAACAGTTGGCAGAAGTAAATGATGGCAGCAATAATATTAACACGGAACATGTAAGGCTGAATTTTAATGATCCGACCACATGGAACTTTAATACCCACAAAAACAGATCTCTTATAGTCTTAAATATTTAAGACATATAGTCTTAAATACGTATCCTGTCACTAGTGGCCGATGTTTCAATAATTCGTGGAAATACAAAAACGAAGGTATTGAAAAAAAAAGAGAGAGAGGAAACGGTTATTTTATTGCAAAAACAAAGATGCAATATATTGTTTTCCATGCCTCTTATTTGTATCTGGCACAAATAATGTTCCATTTTGCAGCTCAGATGGATTTAACGATTGTAAACATCTAAATCCAAATGTTCTTTTTCACAAGAATTCATTACAACAACACATAAACAATTTCACAAATTGGAAATTATTAGAAAAGGGTCTTCAAAAAGGTGGACTAATTGACGATGCTGCACAAGCAGCACTAAGAAGCGAAATTTCGAAATGACGTCATATATTGAAATGTATATTGTTCTGTGCTGAAAATAATTTGCCATTTCGTGAACATTTTAGTAATATCGATACCAAAGAAACAAATTGTGCCATATTTTTAAACTTGATAAAATTTGTCAGCCAATTTGACTTTGGTATGAAAAATGCTCTGGAATCACACATTAAACATGACACTAATTATTTATCTCCAGAAATTCAGCATGAATTTATTAATTTGTTAGCAACAAAAGTACGAAGTGAAATAACTTAAAATAACTAAATGCAACAAGGCATAATATGTTAAGAGTAAGAGTTTTATAGCTATATAATATCGGTATGGATACACCATAGATAACTCAAAAAAACTAAGATAGTAGTGTAGGAGGCATCATTTCCTCTGTATCTCATATTGTGCTCGATGATAAGCCAATAGCTTTGAAATAGTACTGTTTCACTTCCACGAAACAACAGATGACCACTTGTCGGGATAAAGGAAAACCACTCTCTTCTAAATCTCTAACAGGGTGCTTACAATAGAAGGTTGACCAGAGCCTAATGACCGAATGTTTAATACACCTTAGTCTGCCCACTGGCTATGGATACACAGAAAGTAGTTGACCAGCCCGACTTCTCGGTACGTGGGACAGGTAGACGGATAGGTTTTACGGGTCCCACCATAATATTACGGTGGCGACGAATAATATTATTATTATGGTGGCATATTATTAAATTACATAATAATACGTAATTACGTATTATTACGGCATCTATGGTCCCACTGAGTTGCAGATAGTAATCCCTTTATCTTTTAATTTAAGTGTAACAACAGCACTATTGCTTGCTTGAAGGCCATGGGTGTGAATGATGTGTGCCCAGTTAAGTCTCTTAATGCAGTCGTTATATGGAAAATTTTCGTTTCCATAAAACGAAGAAATAAAAAAATTCGGTAAAGAATAAAATTCTATTTAACGAATTCTAAAAAATTTGGCAAAAAGAAAACATTTATCTCTAAATTGAAAAATTCGCTATAAAGAAGTTTGTTAAACAGAGGTCTGACTGTACTTATTATTTATTATGATTTTTCCAATTATCGAAAAAGGCACATAGCCATGAATTTGCCAAGGGCGCCGAAAACCTAGCTACGCCTCTGACTAGAAGAAAACCAGATCTAACAAGCATCCATAAACCTGGCAGTCGAATACATATCTAATCAAATGCTGCAGGCAGCAGACAAAGCAATTCCAAAACAATCCACAGAAATATCGGCCAACTCAAAAGTGTGGTGGAATGATGAATGTAGTGCAGCTAAAAAGCAGAAGAACAAAGCATAGAATATCTTCAGGAAGTTCCCAACAACAGAAAACTTCATCTGCTTTAAACAGGCAAGAGCAAAGGCAAAATGAGTCAGGCAGACTAGCAGAAGGGAAGCATGGAAACGCTTCACTTCCACAATCACAAGAAAAACAAAAACTCAAACAATATGGGCAAAAATACAGTGGATGTATGCAAAACACCCACGCATCAACTGTCCCATGCTCACTGTCAATGGCCACGATATCACAAAACCAAAGGAGATTTCAAACACCCTAGGTAGATCTTTCGTGGAAATATCAGCTACGACATCATACTCGCAATATTTTCAGTCACACAAAGCACAAGCTGAAAAAAAACCATATGAATCAATATCAATTTCTACGTATAATCTCCCGTTCACAATGTCAGAGTTGCATCATGCTCTATCGTCTACTAAACTCAGTGCAGCAGGGCCAGATGGAATCCACTACATCATGATAGCAAAACTCACTGAACCGTCTCTCAAGACTCTGTTACTCCTCTATAACAGAATATTCAAAGAAAACACGTTCCCTGACAAATGGCATCATGCATACATTCTGGCTTTTCCAAAATCAGGCAAAAACCCTACAAATTTGCAACATTATTGACCTTATTGCACTCACTAGCTGTATGAACAAGGTCATGGAAAAAGTTCAGTGCCCGACTGACCTGGTTTTTAGCTCAAAACGATCTCCTAAATCCTGTGCAATGTGGTTTCCGGGAAGGTAGATCCACTCTTGACCTTTTGATCAAGACAAATAAACATTTGTGATGCCTTCATCCGAAAAGAACATCTTGGAATGGTCTTCTTTGACATCGAAAAAGCTTTTGACACTTCTTGGAGATATGGTATTATGCGAACCCTATACGATCTGGGATTACTCGGACACCTACCACAGTTTATTACCACTTCCTGCACTGCCGCTCATTTCAAGTTAGAGTTCACAACCACTTACCTTCAAAATTCATCCAGGAAGAAGGAGTACCACAAGGGTCAGTGCTAAGTGCCACTCTCTTTAGTATAATAATGAATTCAATAACACATGACCTACCACAAACAATATCCACTACCCTGTACCTGCCTGGCAACCTAAAGGTCGCGGGTTCAAATCCCGCCTTGGGCTTGGATCAAAGTACTGCAAAAACCTTGGGAGGTGCATTATGGCCACAGAAGCTGATGCGCCAACAACTACCAAAAAAAAAAAAAAAAAAAACTACCCTGTACACTGATGACTTTAGTATCGCCTGCCATTTGCCTAACATGCGAATGATAGAAAGACAGTTGCGATGTGCCATCAACAAAATAGCTAAATGGTCTCAAAACAATTGAGTTCGTCTCTCACACCAAAAAACAGTTGCAATACACTTCTGTAAGAAAATCAAGTCATACCAGTGGTCCCTAGTGTCCACTTTCTGGGTGTGATATTCAACCAAAAACTCACTTTCCTTGATCATATAAAAATGCTCCGGGTTAACTGTCTTAAAAAGCTTAACATTTTAAGAGTTCTATCAGGCACAATGTGGGGAGCCAACCGTTACACGCTACTACATCTCTACCGTGCATTAATACGGTCATGTCTGGACTATGGTTCTGTAGCGTATAGCTCTGCTAGACCAAGTGCTTTACACTGGCTTGATCCTGTACACCACAGCGCTCTTTGTCCTGCACTGGGGGCGTACCATACATCACCGGTTCAGAGCCTATATGCTGAAGCGCATGAAACACACTTGCAGCTATGCAGACAAATGCTTTTATTAAATTATGCTGCAAAACTCAAAGGGCATCCAAACCACCTCACTTGGAACGGTGTTTTCTATCCTAAATGGGAAAACCTTTATAGAGCTTACCCATCTATAAACCCACCAACCGGGATACGTCTTCGCTCACTACAAGCTGACTGGCAAATTGACCTGAGTAAGATGCAGCCTACTGACTCTCATGCAATCCCACCATGGATGTATCATATACTGCCGTGTGACTTTTCATTCACAGCCTGGGGAAAACATACCATGTCCCAACAGAACATGCTACAAATACATGCCACACTGAGAACCCAGCACGGCCAGTACACACCAATGTACACAGATGGATCTAAAACTGAAAAGCATGTTAGTGCAGCAGCAGTATTTCCTAACATCACTATGTCCAAAAAACTCCCCACTGAATGTAGCAGCTATACTGCAGAACTCTGTGCTATCCACATAGCCTTAAACTAAACGCTCTTAAGAACTAGACTGCACAGCATTTTTTGCTTGCAGCCACTGACCCACCACTGTGTACAAACTGCAACACTCAGCTCACTGTCCACCATCTACTTATTGATTGTCCCAAGTACAGTACTGAGCGACAAGCTATGTTTATCTCATTTCTCACAACAAACACCTCTCTCAGAATTTCTGACCTACTAGCAGACACACCACATGTGACCAAAATATTTGATTTCCTCAAACAGATAAAACTGTACAACACGGTATAAACTTGAATAACATCTATACAGATAGAACTATGTATTTAACTTCACCATAGTTAGGCACATTATGGCCTTTGCTGTCCTTGTGCCGTAAAGCCCTTAAACAAACAAACAACATAAGTCATGGTGGGTAGTATACATTGGTTCATCATTTTACATTTCAGACAAATTGGGATATTGCTTCTCAGTGTGTGACCATATTTCCCAAATGCTATCCATTAAAATTTATTTTTCTCTTGACTTATAAGAATTTATCATTATTACAGCTAATAACTTGTTCCAGATAAGTATGACTCCACCTTTTCAATTACTGCTCCTTCAATCATTATATCTCTTTCTGTGGCATATTTGTTCATCATTACTTTTGTTTTAGCCATATTCATCTTCAGTCCAAAATCCTTACTAACTCTGCATAACTGATTAAGATTTTCCTCTAATTCTTTGGGATCATGGCTTATGAGCACAATGTCATCTGCAAATCGTAAATAGTTTAGGTACTCTCATTTCACATTGATTTCTTTCTGCAACCAGTCTAATCTTCTGAAGGCTTCCTCAAGGGCAGCAGTAAACAACTTCAGAGATATTGTGTCTCCTTGTTGAACTCCTTTCTCAATTTTAAATTTGCTACTCTCTTTGTCTAGTCTAATAAAGGAGGTAGCATTCTCATATATTTTCTTCAAAATCATAATATATGGGGCATCTATGCCTTGTCTTTCCAGTCCCCGAAACATTGCCTTATGCTGTATGGAGTCAAATGCCTTTTCATAATCCACAAATACCAGCCATAATGGTGTTTTATATTCATTTGCTTTCTCCATTAGCTGTGATATTACGTGAAGGTTATCCATAGTTGAGAATCCTGTCCTAAAGCCAGCTTGCTCTTTCAGTTGATTCTCGTCAAGTATTCTTTCTAATCTGTTAGTAATGACCCTTGTGAACAACTTGTAGATGTGGGATAACAAGCTAATTGGTCTATAATTTCCAATTTCTGATTTATCTCCTTTCTTATGCAGCAAAACTGTGATTGCATTATTCCACTCCTTAGGCATCACACCTTTTCTAATGCATTTTGTGAAGAGTCTTGCTAGTTTTTGTGTCATGTCTCTTCCTCCCAATTTTAACAACTCTACAGTAACTTCATCTTCCCCTGCAGCTTTCTGATTCTTCATTTTCTTCAACGCATGTTCTACCTCATCAGGAAGGATATCGGGTATGTCATATGTGTTACTAATTTGCAATCCATTTCCCCACTGCTGGCATCATTCCCTCGCTCCTTGTACAATTCTCTATAGTAGTCTTCTGCTAATTGAATTATGCCTTCTCTGTTATTTATAAGTACACCATCGCTATTCTTCAGCTTCAGTATCATTTGTCTGTCTGTCTGTAGTGCTAATGGCTGCTGTTTAAGTCATTTGTTTTCCCTTAATGCTTTTTCTACTTTTCTTGTGTTATATCTTCTTATATCCTCTCTGAGTCTCTTTCTAATGGCTTTGCATAACTCAGTATAGTCAATTTTCTCCTTTTTAATATTTATCTTGTTCTTCATTTATCGTCTTCGGTTTATCATGACAAGTGTTTCTTGACTAATTTTTTCTTCTTTGGATTTCTTTTTACCTATAGGTTTCTTGGGATTTATCACTTTCAGAAAGTTGTAATGTTCCTCGTCGATGTCTTGGTCCTGAACAGTCTGCAGAAGCTCAAACTTGTTCTTAATTTCCAGTACATACTGCTTTTTTCTCCTCTTCTGTTATCTCAAAGACCTTCATATTATTTACTTGAGTCAATTTTCCTTTCTTTTCTTACATATATATATATCAAGTGTGGATCTTACCATTCTGTGATCACTTCCAACATTTACCTTGTTCAGGATGGTAACATCATTCACGATATATCTTCTGTTAGTGAGGATGAAATCAATGAATATGGCTGGAATATGGACTAAAGATGAATATGGCTAGAATACGGACTAAAGATGAATATGGCTAAAACAAAAATAATGATGAACAAGTATGCCACAGAAAGGGATATAATGATTTTAGGAGCAGTAATTGAAAAGGTGGAGTCATACGCTTATCTGGGATGAGTCACTTGCTGTAATAATGATAAATGGCTGGAAGTCAAGAGAAGAATAAATTTTGGATGGATAGCATTCAGGAAATATAGTCACATACTAAGGAGCAATATCCCAATTTGTCTGAAACGTAAAATAATGAACTAATGTATACTCCCCACCATGACTTATGGAAGTGAAACTTGGGCACTCACCAAAAGAATGGAAGAGAAGCTGAGAACTACACAATGAAGAATGGAACGAATGAAACACATGGATTAGGCAGCAAACTCAAGTAAAGGACATTCTTATCAAAACTAAAGAACTAAAATGGTCTTGGGCAGGACACATAGCTCGAAGACATGATGACAGATGGACTAAGAAAATAACAGAATGGTACCCAAGAGGAGCCAGAAGAAAACCTGGATGACAACAACGGAGATGGACAAATGAAATTCATGGGTTTGTGGGTAGTAAATGGATGGCCATCGCACAAAACAGAAGGAACTGGAAAGTTGCTGGAGAGGCCTTCATCCTGCAGCGGATTGAAATGGATGATGATGATGATGATTAGCAAGTTACTCTACATTATCAACTACAGCTCTTGTCAAAATGCATGTCAGCACTGCAGTTTCAGTACCATCATGTCCTTATCATGTGATCGGCAACTGTCGCCTCACTCTGCATCACACGATAAGTTGTTGTCGCCTCAAATGCTTCTTCAACTCTGTTGCAGTAATTCTCAACTACAACTAGATACTGGGTGATTTGTTCTCAGTTAACAGTTGTTCTATGTGAGATTCCTACTTTTTCACGGTATTTGTGTCATGTAAGTTAAATGTGCCTCTTAATTGTGTGAATAGTCCGAATGACTTCTGTTACATATGCGGAAAAGTCACGTTAGCTTTCAAGAAAGCGCCCCCACTTTCTTGAGCCATAAAAAAGGCCTACTTGTATTTGAGTGCAAAGCAAGCAAGCAGGACAAGAACTGGGCTCCACACATATGCTGTTCCACCTGTTCATCAAAACTCAACGTGTGGTGGAATCGAAAGGGACATTTTCTGCCTTTCGCAGTGCCCATGATATGGAGGGAGCCAACAGATCACATCAAACTTGTTACTTCTGTATGGTGTCTCCTATTAGAAAAGGGATGACAATGAAGAAAAAGTGGAGAGTGATGTACCCAAAATCATCTGCAATTCATTCCATGCCTCACAGTGAAGTACCACCTATTCCTGAACCACCCAACCATTTTTCTGTACACTGATGAAGATTAAAACACTGATGAACATCAACTTTATATACACAAAGGAAGTACAGAGCTGTCTACATCAAGGGATCCACCATTTTGTCCCAACTGTTATCCTTCTGAACCACATAAGATGACAGAAAGTGGGCTTAATGACTTCATCAAGGATCTCGAGCTGCTGAAAAATAAGGCAGAACTTTTGGTCTTGAGGCTCTAACAGTGGAATCTTCTAGATCGTTCTGTGAAAGTGATAACATTTTGTACTCGATTATGATAAATTCCATCAAACAGAAGGTGAACTGACTGTTTGTAAGGACGTTGAAATGGCAGCAATGAACATGAGGCACATTCTCGAAGAATGGCGACTATATATAGATACTTCTAAGGTTAGCCTTAAGTAGCCTTAACATATATCCATTGTGTTATTACACAATGAAAATATATTGTCTTCAATACCTCATGTGTATGCCGGCCACAAAAAAGAAATATACGCAAATATGGAGCACATCCTCTTAGGTGTACATTATCAGAATTATGAGTGGCAGATATGTGGTGATATAAAGGCAGTTGCCATTTTGTTAGGACTACAAAAGGGTTACACTAAGTATTGTTGCTTTCTCTGCAAGTGGGATAGTCATGTGCACTACGAGAAGAGGAGTTGGCCTCAACGAAAATCATTAACACTGGGAACAAAGAACGTAACATTTGAACCTCTGGTAGATCCAAATAAAGTTTTGCTTCCCCCACTCCACATCAAACTGGGGCTCATGGAAAATTTTGTGAAGGTTTGCTTTGGAAGTGAACGGCTCTGCATTCTCATACTTGCAAGAGAAATTCCCAAGACTTAGTACAGCAAAGATTAAGGCAGGCATTTTCATTTTTCTACAAATAAGGCAACTTTTCAAAGATGAACAGTTTGAATGTGTCCTTGGTGATAGCGAGAAATCAGTGTGGAAAGCCTTTCAAAATGTTTTGACTGGTTTTCTAGGAAATGTTAAAGCCAGTAACTACAGGTAGCTTGGAGAAGATCTCATTACTTCTTACAAAAACCGGGTAGCAACATGTCATTGAAGATTCATTTCTTGCACTCACACCTGGGTTTCTTCCTGCCAAACTGTAGTGCAATTATCGATGAACATGGTGAACAAAGATACAAAATATACAAAAAAGCGATGGAACAAAGATACAAAAGCAAATGGAGTGCCTCCACGTTAGCCGATTATTGTTGGATGGCGAAAAGGGATGCTCCCGAAGCTGAATATAAGTGAAAGGCAAAAAGGTCCGTGTTTGATATGGGTATGTTTGTAGCTACATCTTACTGCCATGTAAACAAAAAATATCTTGTATAAATATAAAAGCTACTTTTTTCGAAAACAAGAACCAAGCTGCCATTTTAAGCACTATTTCCATGATTAGCAACTCAAAATCTATAAAGTAAACTTACTTTCATGCCCGTAACAAGTTATGACCCAGAATTTGTTGTTCATTGTAATCCAAAACAGTTACATGAAACATCAACTGATCTAAGATGCACAGGACAGCAACAAACTATTCCAGGTATAACTTACATTACAACCATGTGCCACAAGCTTGAGATCATATAGACAAGGACAAGTCATCATAACCAAACTCTGAATACACACACAGACCCATTCTTAACTGTGCAGAGAAAAGTACCCACAATACCATAGATGTGTTATAAGCCTAACAATTAGACAATTCCTGGTAGAATTCCTGGCTTTCACAAAAGAATGGCAGAGAGCCTTCACTGCCAACATATTTGCTTTATAAATCCTCCTGAAAAGCCTCTGACTATTCAAGTTATTTTCTCTTTCCTTAGATTGACTAATAAAGTGCACTTTATGTACTGTGCTAACAGACAAAGTCTAACTGTTGAGTTGTCAATAATGCCAAGCTAGTAGGGTGCAAAAGTAGAGTGCACTATAGCCATAATTGTCAATGCACCATAAAAACCCACAAACCACATCTATAATTTTGTTGTAATTGAGGAGCATACTGTATGCGTGTGCACGTGCTTATGTGTCTGTAGATTCCAAACACACTGTTTGCAATCTGTAAACCAGTTGTTTGGAATATTTAACTTAATATTCCTATTCTCTTGATTAAAATGATACTAATTTGTATTACTTTTTACATGCCAGCGATTTCCCATTCAGTAAAAGAAAATAAATATGGCAAATGTACATTCCAAACAGATTTTATTATTAATTTAATGGTGTCATTAATTTTATAATGCAAATTATTTTTCAAAATAAAATTTTGTCAAACTATGTTTGCCATAACTTTTATTATTACTAGCACTAGCTAAAGTGTCAACCAGTAAACCTTATTAATACTTCTTCGTGATGGCTTCATCAGAAACTGTATTAAATTAAAATTAAACTTGTGTTTAATATTTGAAAATGAACTGAAATTTGTATGTCTGCCTTTCACTAAGTAAGAAAAAATGAGAAAATTTAGAACTGCTTTCTCTTTCTTTAAGATACTGATAATATAGAAAGTCAGGAAAGCATCCTTATGCACTTGATAAATTGTCTTCTGCTAATGTTCAAGAAAATTCAAGATTGCAGTCTCTTTGAATTTTTTATATTGGTATGTATAACCTATATGTATATATAATATGCTGATATCTGTCCATATGCATTCATGTGTTATTTAATAAATAATATAAAAAGTACAGATGTAGAACTCTAAATATAGCTTATATTTAAAATGAATTAGCTAATATATTTTTAGAAATCTTGTATTTAAAAAAAAAACAGAATATGCATATAATTACACACACATTGCAGTATTGACTTCTGCAATTTCAATTTTTTTGCTTGAGAGTCGTTTCTCTAAGTTGAAGTATATCAGTTAAAACATGAGTTACAACAGGACTCAGTGAAAATCCTTAGGATTGCTGCATGGTGGAAGGCAGACAGCTATGATTAATGGTTATTCTTCAGATTGGGGTAATGTGACAAGTGAGTACCCCAAGGCTGGGGACCACTGTTGTTTTTGATTTTCTTAAATGACATTGATGAAAGGATAGCAACTATAATGTCAACACTGGTAGAGTAGTTAATGAACAGCACCAGGTAGAGATTCTTCATGACTTAGAATTGATGGATGGTTAGAAAAGTGGCAGCAATGTTTTAATGATCAAAATGGCAAGGTCATGTGCTTGAAGAATAGTAACCCCAGAATAACTTATACACTTGGTGGAGTTTAACTAAGAACATTTGAGAAAGAAAGGAATTCAGAAGTTATGATATAATTTGACATGAATCTCTCTGAGCAATGTAGACAGGCAGCAAGGAAGGCTCACAGTGCCCTTTGGTTGATTTATTGAACATTTGTTTAAAGAGATAGAGAGGTTATAATCCCACCATATAAGGTAATTGTAAGACTACACTTGGAATAATGTGTCCAGATATGGCCCCACCTTAAAAAAACAAAAAAAAAAAAAAAAAAACATTGATCTTCTTTTAAGGGTCCAAAGATGGGCAGCTTGCCCAGGTGATTGGTAAAAGGGCATCCATACAAGAAAAGACTTCAAATATGTGTTGTACAGAACTTGGAAAGTAGGCACCTTAGTGGGGACCTGATTGAGGTCATTTAAGGGTCTGAGAGGTGAAAGTAAAAGGAATAGGGATTTAATTTTCAGTGTTATAAATGATTCCAAAAATAGGGACCATAAATTCAAATGACAAAGAAGAGGTTTATGTAGGATTGCCAGAAGTTTTCTTTTAGTCAGTGAGTTATTAATTACTGGAATAAGATACTTCCTTGGGTGGTTTAGGCTGACACCTTGAGCAAATTCAAGTCAGCTGGATAGATATGAGGGGGGGAAATCAAATAGGTATTTTATTTTATTATTTATTTATGATTATTTTTACTATTTTTTTAATATTTGGCTGGTGCAGCAAGTTTAGGGCTTCCTTGCATCATATGGCTAATACTATTACTAATTACACTAGACAACAATTTTAAACTTTTTTTCGATAACATGAACAAAATCAACTTATTTTGACTAAATCAGTTGATTTAGTGTGCTGAACATGAAAATGTAGTGTTACGTTTTCATGTTATGGGTTTGTGCTCCTTTTTTCCAAAAATTGTGAAGTTTTATTATCTAAATGTACTTGACTACTTTTCTTTTAAATGAATTGCTTGAAATAGAAATGACAACCAGTAAACATTCCAAATGTATAAAAAATAACATAGTTTAGCTTTATAAACACCTATTTGGATTTAAGTAAGCAATTAACCCCAAAAGTGGAGGCAAAAATAGGAAATCATACTACTTACAATTATATTTTCCTCTCATGTCCTCCCTTATCAGAAACCAGCAATAGTTACCCATCATTGCTGGATCTCACCATCCTTGATACCTCTTCTCCACAATGTGGATATCTTGGTGGAATCGTTCACCTTACTCGTCACTGACAGATCCCAAATGACTCTCATCAACCGGTGAAATACCACCACTTTGCTTATTGGAGGCTTGAAGTGGTGGAACCCATGTTTAGTCTCTAGAGCTAAGTTCCGGCCAACACTTCCCTATCTCTTCCATCATGCAGTATGATT
Source organism: Mastigoproctus giganteus (assembly GCF_048544385.1). Lineage (NCBI taxonomy): Eukaryota > Metazoa > Arthropoda > Arachnida > Uropygi > Thelyphonidae > Mastigoproctus > Mastigoproctus giganteus. Next base: position 89,848,852 of record NC_143577.1, read on the forward strand.
GATGACTTTTGAGGTTATGATGAACGTCGTGGCGAGATCCAATATTCCGTACATTTCGAGGGTACAGCTCTAAAACGGTGTTCGCAGGCCGGCTGCTAGTTAGTACACCGTACCGAACCTATTGGTAACTCTCTAGGAGGCTTCCGGATCAGCTAGTGTATAATCTTGCTACCTCTACTCTGCCAGATAGTGACTGGAGGGAGTCCGAGTAGTGTGTATGCGGGGAGCATTGTCGAGGCCACGTTATGTCAAAGATCTGGGTATATTCTTACCACGTGTACACCATATCCAAAAATTTCATTACTTCATACAGCATGTCCCACCCACTTTTTCTTACTATTGAATACACCATGAGTTGTCAAACTAATAGAGCAAGCTTATCTGCGAAAAGATCTAAACCTCCCAAGGACTTCCTAATTCATTTCACAAATATACGTGGTCTCAATTCTAATCTCAATGATGTCCATTTCCACTTGCAGTCTGCCAAACTCCATGTACTTTTTCTGACAGAATCTCAGTTATCGGTTGATTCAACTACTGCTCATCTCATATGCCCAAAATATTCATTGTATGATTCCTTTCGCCTCAAAGGTGGTACTTGTGCATATGTCCGTTCTGATATTCCCTGTCAGAGACTTGGAAATTTGGAATCTACTCTCTTTGATCTTCTCTGGCTTAAACTCTCTCTACCTCATTGTGTCAAATTCATATGTTGTCTCTACCGTTCTCCCAACTCCACTAATCACTTGGAGCTCTTTGACTTCCTCTCTTTGCAACTTGACTTTCTCCAGTCCAACTTTCCTAACAGTGAGGTAATTTTCCTTTGTGATTTTAATGTTCACAACTCCAGCTGGCTTCCGTTTTCTAGTCACACCGACCCAGCAGGTCGAGATGCTGAGGCTTTTGCAATTACTAATGACCTGGCACAGATTGTTCATTTACCTACAAGAATACCGGACAATCCTAATCATACAGCCAATACGCTTGATCTTTTTCTCACAAACAACCCTTCTAAGTACACAGTCGAAGTGAGAGGTCCTTTAGGCACTTCAGATCACAACTTGGTGATTGTCTCTTCTCCAATGGAACCTTTATCTCATGGCTATTCCCAACCTCGTGTTGTTTGGCATTACAAGAATGCAAAATGGGATGACCTGCGAGACTTCTTTTCTTCTTTTCCTTGGTCGGATTACTGTTTCAAAACTTCTGATGTCAACGTTTGCTTAGATCGTGTCAGTGAAATTATTCTTGCAGGAATGGAATCCTTTATCCCACACTCCACTTTAAAATCTCGTCCCTTATCTAAACCTTGGTTTTTCCAATAAATGTGCTAAGGCTGTTCAAGAGAAGAATGTTGCATATCGTGATTGGCTTGTTTCTAATTCTTCAGTTTCATTTTCTGCCTACACCAAAGCTCGCAACAATTGTAAAGCAGTTATTAATCAGTCCAAACTAGAGTTTGAACAGGCTAAGAGTAAAAAACTTGCTTCTTACCCTAATGGTAACCGAGCATTCTGGTCTCTTTCCAAAGCTATTGGCTGCAAATTTTGCCCATCTCTGCTCCCACCTCTGTCCAAACCAGATGGTTCTGTTGTCACTTCAGCCAAGGATAAAGCTGACCTGCTAGCATCCCATTTTTCTTCCAGCTCATGTATTAATGATCTTGGTAAAACACCTCCCACCATTCCCAATATGCTCCATTCAATGCCTCCTGTGGTCTTCCGTCAAAACGATATCAGAAGGATTTTGATGAATCTTGATGCTAAGAAAGCTCCAGGTCCTGATGGTATTTCTCCACTTGCTCTCAAAACCTGTGCTCCTGAACTTACTCCTATTCTTTGCCGCCTTTTTTCACTTTCTTATTCCATAGGTGTTTTTCCTTCTGCTTGGAAATTTGCTCATATCCAGCCAGTTCCTAAAAAGGGTGACAAATCCCTCCCATCCAATTATCGTCCCATTGCAATTACTTCTACTCTTTCTAAAGTAATGGAGAAATCAATTGACTACCAACTCTTAAACTACCTAGAAACCTTCCGTCTGATCAACGATCGCCAGTATGGATTCCGTCAGTGTCGATCCACTAGTGATATTCTGGCTTATGTTACCCATTTATGGACTAATTCAATGGAAAGTTTCAGTGAAACACAAGTAGTTGCTCTTGACATCTCAAAGGATTTTGATCGAGTTTTGCATAAAGGTCTTCTAAACAAGCTTCCATCTCATGGTTTGCCAACTGATTTTAGTAATTGGTTATCCAGTTTTCTCTCTGATCGCTCACTGAGGGTGATGGTAGATGGCTCTCTGTCTTCTAACTCCTCCACTAATGCCGGTGTCCCCCAAGGTTCAGTTCTTTCCCCCACTATTCCTTTTGTATATCAATGACCTTCTTCCATTGACTGGAAATCCTATCTATAGTTTTGCCGATGATAGCACATTGCATTCAACTTTCCATTTTGAGAAACCTTGTCCTGCTCAATCAGCTTCAACTTCTCGAAAATCTGCTACCAATTCCTTAAATGCCGATCTTCAGGTAATTCTCCAGTGGGGCAAAGACAACTTAGTTGATTTCAACCCTTCTAGAATGCAGTCTTGTCTTATATCTCGCAAAAAAGGATTCTTCTGTTCCTATGCTTATCTTTAGTGACACTCCGATTTCTAGGCAAAATGATATATCTCTTTTGGGGATTACCCTGACTTCTAATCTCTCTTGGCACAAGCACATTACAAATATTGCTTCCTCTGCATCTAAAAAACTTGGTTTTCTCTTTCGCTCTCGGCGTTACTTTTCTTCCAAACCGCTGCTCACTCTGTATAAATCGCAAATCCGCCCTGCTGTGGAATATTGTTCCCACATCTGGGGTGGTGCCCCCAAAACCTCTCTCAGGCTTCTTGATTCCATTCAGAAGAGGGCAGTTAGGTTAATTAATGATTCATCTCTAACAGAGTCTCTCCACTCGCTTTCTCATAGACGTACTGTTTCTGCTGCATGCCTCTTCTACAGATACTTCCATGGGCAGTGTTCTTCTGAACTGGCTTCTATAATTCCCGCTCTCTCTTTCAAAACAGTCCAAACACGTGCCACCACCAGTCAACATCCATTTACTGTCCAACTTCAAACCCACAGAACCAACTTTTCATCTTCCTCATTTATTCATTCATCTGCCGTTTTCTGGAACAACCTTCCTTCATACGTATTTCCTGAAAATTACAATCTACAGAAGTTCAAGTCCAATTTCAACAAATATCTTCTTTCGTCTTCTCAACCTCCAACCCAAGCACTGTACTAAGTACTATAGGTTCTAATACCTCTCGTGTTTGGGGTTCACATTAAAAAAAAAAAAAAAAAAAAATTCCGGAATGAAGTCAGTGCAAATGTAGGAAGTGTATCTTCAGCAACATTCGGCACCCCAAAGCCATCTAGTATACCCTCCTTCAACTTTGAATCACTAATTTTTGGAAACTGACTTTTTAAGTACTCAAAATCTTCAATATTTTTGTACAGAGCTTTTACAAAATTTTTCGTGAGACCCAACTTATTGTGCAAAGGCGGGAGAAGCACCATTTCGGGTTTCACTAAAGATGTGCATTTGATGTTGAGTTTCCTGGGAATGTATTCTTCTTTGGTGGACCATTCCTTCACAATATAATGATGTTCTACTGCTCAACTATCCCATAAACACAGGAAACAACAATACTTAGTAAAACCACTCTGTAGTCCAAGCAACAAAGCAATTACTTTTAAATACCACACATTTTCCAACAATATTTCTTGTAGTGTAATGCATTTAATAGTAATGACGTGCTATCATAGGTTTCTGGGACCAATGGTTTGATATTACCATTGTATAGCAAAACTGATTTTAAACTGAGTTTAGAAAAATCTATGAATAATCTTCATTCTTCAGGATTTTGTTCTAATCCTAGATCATCCATCAATCCGTTTACATCTTTGCAGACACAAAGAGAACATTCCATTTGATAATAACCTGCAAACTTTTCCTTTCAGTTTCTAAACACAAAAATCCTCTCACAAAAAACACAATAGTGGTTTTTGCCAGCAAATTCCACTATTGCAACCTACACTGTGCTGCCACTTTATTAGGTACAAAAATGGTTTGTCCCAAAACGTTGCAAGTCACATGACCACAGTTGTGGATATAAATGCAGCAGAACAACCTTTCGTATCAGTTAAGTGTACAGACCGTAGCAAGAATGGGGACAAGGAGTGATCTAACGGACTTCAAACATGGCATGGTAGTAGGTGCAGACGTGCTGGACAAAGCATCTCTGAAATGGCAGTTCTGAATTTTTCACACACCACATATCGAGAATGGTTCAACAAACAGAAAACATCCTCTCAATGGCACTCCTGTGGAAGAAAATCGCTTGTTGATGAGAGAGGTCAGAAGAGAATGGCTAGAATTGTGAAAGCAAACAGACGGGCCACAATGTCGCACATCATGTCAGAATACAACCTTGGTGCGCAGAACAAAATATTGCAACGAACCACTAGTCACACTTTGTGGCAAATGGGCTACAACAGCCGACGGCCACATTGCGTACCTTTGTTATCAATGAAGAACAAGAGAGCACGCCTCCTGTGGGCACAGCAATACCAGCACTGGACTATCGTGGATTGGAAAACAGTTGCTTGGTCTGACGAGTCAAAGTTCCTGGTGCATCATGTTGATGGAAGGCTCAGAATTTGGCAAAAGCAACATGAATCCATGGACCCGTCATGTCTGATGACTACTGTGCAAGGTGGTGTAGGCAGTGTTATCATGTGGGAAATGTTTTCTTGGCACACATTGGGTCGACTGATACCCATAGATTCACATCTGAATGCCACATCGTACCTAAACATCGTTGCTGACCAAGTGCACCTGTTCATGTTGACAGTTTATCCTCAGTCAGATAGTTACTTCCAGGAGGATAATGTGCCGGTGCACAAAGCCCGAATCACTATGGAATGGTTCCAGGAACATGACAATGACTTTTCTTTGCTGCAGTGGTTCACTCAAATCCTATTGAACATCTTTAGGATGAGCTGGAAAGGGCTGTTTGCTGCAGGCCTGCACCTCCGTCGAATCTCAAGGAACTGCTTAATACCCTCATGTCTGCATGGTACTCCATTCCTGCTTAACATTTTCAGCATCTTGTTCAATCCATACCTAGACAAATTCAGGCTGTTTTGAAGGCTAAAGGAGGCTCAACACGCTACTAGGTAGGTGTACCTAATAAAGTGGCAGCAAAGTGTAGATCCTAATAGCTCAGCCAGTTGTTTTGAAAGATTTAAATCCCTAACCAAATCATTAAGTTCACTTTGCTCGATTAAGTGTGGGGGTTTGTCATTTTTAGGATTGTAACTAGGATCGGCAGATACAAGCTCTGGTGACTCTTGCTCTTTCCAGAATAGTGATTTCTTCACAACTAGGTGGAGTAGGAATAGGGAGTTCCAGTGTGTGTGTCGCACTGGTGATATTGCGGACAGAAGGTTGGGTTATTTTATTTTAACTCTATTTTTCCTTGAAAACCCCTTAGTATTTGTGAGGGGCAGAAATAATAATCTTCGAGGTTACTCGTTGGTTCTCACCAGATTATCGGAACAGCAAAAGGCATTTTAGAATTGTTCGCCTTCATCCATTCAGTCAGATTTACATAGCGCGTTATACAGCACATATGTGGTGCCCACCTTTTATCCTGATTGCCCACATGACAACCAAAATAAAAATAATAAGCTTGTTTCACCTTGTCTGTGATCGATCGATGTCGTGTCTTCACTGTAAGTAGCCCACAAACACAGCAAAAACTGTTTGGCGAATTAACTCATGCACAGCATTTTCACTCCACTTCATGAGTTTTTCACAAGACCAAAATGGAACTTTAAAACACCACAATCTACCACTAGATCTTGCAAATCAAAACTAATCCCAAAAATGTACATTTAAGGGCTAAAGACAGCTTGTCAACAAGTTGTCTTTCACAGATGTGCCTGGCCATCAGAAATATAGTAATGTCCAAACATGCTACCTCATAATAAGGATTATAGCAATATAATTTAAAGTAGTGGCCATTCCTCGGGGGCCATAGAACTAAAAAGAGGTATTAGTATACCATTAAACAACACAGATATTTCTCTTTTGTTACAATAAATTCGACTGGGAAAAGTACAGAGTGCGATGTTGGATGATTTCATTGATTTTGAAGCTATTTTACATTTTTTTAAAACTGTTTTTGCATTTTTCAAAAAAATGTGACGTGATAGAGTTTCTATAGAGTTTTTACTGTCATATTCGTAATCGGCACAGACAAATTAACAAAAAATGCATACTTTCACCCATGTTAGCAAAACTCTGTTGATCAGTGTTATTATAAACAACCAGCCATTTGTAAACTTATAACACAGTTCTATTACTTATCTGTATTCATTACTTTTGTCTTTATGAATATGATATTAAAACAAATACTGAAAAATGGCTCTTCATTTCAGTTATAGAAATTATCCTGTTTTTTATTTACTACACTATTTTATATTAATGATAATCATAGTTTTTGGCCTCCTGTTTCTCTTTTTGCTTTGCATTGTGTTTTGCTTAGGCTCATTTATTAGACAAGGAAAATGTACTGTTAGTTATCGGTTTTCATTTTTTTACTTCTTACTTTTTACTTCTTACTTACTTCTTACCATACATTTGCAGTATGGTAGTCAGTTTTAATTTTTGTATTTTACATATCATTAAGTATACTAAATTTTGCTGCTTTTTTTTTTTTCTTGTGTTTTATAATTTATGCAATTTTCATCATTGTCCAAATCTTTTATACCCAGTGGATGTGCTTGTCACTATGATAGTACATATCAATCCTTCATGCTAACCTATTTCCTGTTAGATGGTTAACCCTATCCAAAAATAAGTCCTCTTTTTGATGTGGTAAATTCACTTTACTCTTGGGCTTTTTCTAAGTCTATTGCCCTGAGTTTCTGCTTTGAATATCTAACTAATCTCTCTTTTTTCCATATTTTCTAAATGCTCATTCCATATTAAGTTTGCTTCACTTACCTTTACCATATATTTATTACTGCAACAATTTTTTTCTAATTTCTTTGTTTGTAATATCATGCTTGTATTGCTCTCTCCTGTTAATTCATATTTTTTTCCTCAATTTACATCTTTTTTTTTTTTTTTTTTTTTTAATGAAACCCCACACACAAAAGGTATCAAAACCTATAGTACTTAGTACCTTGCATGGGTTGAAGGAGAAGTATGGGGAGAGGGATGCTGGAAACTTTGCTCTAGAGACTAAACATGGGTTTTACAACTTCAAGCCTCCAATAAGCAAAGTGGTGGTATTTCACCGGTTGATGAAAGTCATCTACCACCTACTGAAGATTCTGATTGTTTAAATCTTACCAAGCTCTCACCTTAAGTTAAAATAAGATTGAAAAACTATGTATAGCAGCTAATTTTTTTTTTTTTTTTTGCTTTAAATTTATTCTGTTGTTTATTTACATGTTTGATCTTCCCTCCTCATTAAAGGTTCTACCTAGATACATAAAATTACTAAGATCTTCCCTCCTCATTAAAGATTCTACCCAGGTACATAAAATTACTAAGTTGCTTTTATCTGTTTCTCTCAGCTTTCATAACTTTTTTGTGTAACTTATTTTACATGTCAAATTCTCTACAACCTAGATGGAATTTATTTAAAGATCTTAAAGATCGTACAAGTTACTATTTAAAGCAGAATGTCATTTGCATATAATAATACTGTATATTCTAGCATATAAGTAAATCTTTGAAACACTAAAAAAATTGTCCAAAATTTTTTCAATGGGTTGACTTATATGATGAGTACAAAATCATATGCTTGACTTGAAGGCATGTGCTAGCGCTTTAATAGTTTTTCTTTTCTACATAACTTCTTGGTTCTGCTATGCACATTCAGAATTACCTGTCTTTATAGATCTTTCCCCACATACTTTGTTTCAATTTAAAATTTTTTCGATTCTGCAACTAAAGTTGTGTTAGAATCAGGAATACCATATAACTTTTGAGCAAGAAGGTTTTTGTATTTGATGATTACTTGCGTATATCTGAGCGCTTTTCAGTTATTGTTCATTGTTATACTTTTTACATCTCTTATTCTTGGCACTAATTACCATTTTAAATTTGCTCTACGTAAGGTGGCATTTCAGTCTCAAATCCTCTATTTACCCTCATATCTTCATCTATTATGACTAAAGAGGCCTGTGCACTCTGGATTCATATTATTATTTTTGATTATTACAATACACAGAGCAAAACAGAGACAGAATAAGTAATGACAAGTTTAATATTAATTGGAAGACACAGATACATTAAATTAGATACATACAAAAGCTTTCGTTTAGTTTGCTAACCTTCATCAGTTAAACTGACAGTTAAGAGTGTGGAACATGAAGGCGTGTACTGCCAGTCATGTATATGAACTGCGTAGTTAATTGTTGGATGTTGAAGCCTGTGGCTGTGACACATGTTGCCAACGTTTGTCATTCATCAAAATGATTGCTTCAATGATAGGGTGGACATGACATCCACTGCTCCTGTTGACTGAGGTATTAGAGCATGTGATGTTCAACGACTCCAACCAGGCCTGCTGCCGGTAGTGGCAGAACCTATCTACGATCATTTCGAGGTTGGCATTCGAGGTGAGCGGACGCGCTTAGACAGGGCTCCTCAGTTAAGTGGTTTACTTTTGGATAGTGCTTTTAAATATTTGATTTATTTAGATATTGTTGGATTATTTTGTTATAGGTTTTCCTGTAACTGTTTGATTTTAATAATATTATAGATATAATTTTTTAAAGTTACTTTCATTGATATTTATTTAATTTTATAATGGTAGTTACGAGATCTGCCTTAAACACGTCACAGGGTATCGTGACTCACACGGAAATAGCAGATGGCGATTTACGGGTGAGTCATGATTTAATCCATTGTGGAACCTGTGGAATGTTTTCCAAGGTCGACCTGGTGACTAATCCTAGCTCACCTGGGGATTCTTTTCTTTGTGATCGATGTAAGGAGTGCACCGATCTTAAATTACAATTTGGTGCATTGAGGGAACAATTTGAGTCCCTGAAAAAACGAGTGCTTGCCCTAGAAAATAATGCATCTGGGAGCTCGTCAGGGACTCAAAACTCCAGCAATCTACCAAGTGATGCACACCCGATTCGAGCCTCAAAACAGAAAAACCAAGTGCAAACTACTCTGGTTAAAAAGGACATTGTATTATTAGGAGACTCCATTGTCAGGGAAACGGGGAATATTTTTTGTAATAAAGATAGGTGGAGGAGAACCAGGGTATGTCTGCCGGGAGCAACTATTGATGATGTCACCAACAGACTGTCAGATTTTAAAGGGGGTAAAGAAAATATTATTATTCATGTGGGGACAAACGATATTAAACGTACACGATCTGACGATTTGTTGGAAAAATACAGAACCATGCTGAGGAAATGTCGCGAGCTAGGCCATAATGTCTATGTGTCTGCAATTCTGCCCAGACACGATAGGAGGGATTATATGTTAAGAGCCTTGTGGATTAACTCAAGACTTGAAGGAATCTGCAAGGCTTTAGGGGGTAAATTTCTATCAGCATGGCCCACACTTGTAGGTAGAAGGAATTTGTTTTGTAGAGACGGGATACACTTAAACAAAGGTGGTGCAAAAGTTTTTGCCAGTATTATTGAGGATACCTTAAAGGTTCAGGGAAACTGCTAGTTAGGGGGGATGTGGGTAATACTGGCACGCGTTTATCTGATAATATTGGTCAAAGTAACTCTTGCACATACCTCAAGAGTTCTTATCTGTTACCCCAACTGGACGTATTATCTAGATGTTCTGGGGGCACAAACGTTTCACGTGGGCGGGTAGCTAATGCCAGGGAAGAGAGCCTAAAAAACTTCAAGGGTTGTGTTAGGGTTGTTAAATATACAAGAACAGTAAATCTTAATTGTTTATACAGTAACGTTAGAAGTGTCGTCAATAAAATGAGCGAATTCGAACTGCTGGTTAAAACAAGTAACGCGGACATAATAGGGCTTACAGAGACGTGGTGCCACCCGGAAATTGGGGATGATGAGTTTCAGTACGGCTTGTATAATGTATTTAGGAAGGATAGGTTAGATAGAAGGGGTGGTGGGGTAATGCTTCTTATCAGAAGCAGCCTGAGTGCGATGATAGCTTTCCCGGATTCAGACGTTTCACATGCTAGTATAGAGTCTGTATGGTGTGAGATAGTTGGAAACAAAGGTATAATGCGAGTAGGAGTAATCTACAGACCAGGTGATTGTGAAGATTATGACAAAAGCCTCTACATGCAAATGGAATGGGCAAGTAAGCGTCAATGCCTTATTATGGGTGATTTCAATCTGCCTCTAATTGATTGGAGTAAATGGGAAGGAAACTCGACATGGGGAACAAAATTTTTAAATCAACTAGATGACTGTTATTTGTATCAACATGTCAGGGAAAATACTAGAGAAAAGAGTATCCTAGACCTCATCATCACACATGAATCAGATGACATAACAGGGCTGACAGTAGAGGAACCAGTAGCAGGAAGTGATCACGGAGTTCTACGGTGGATGATGACGAGAGAGGTAGCAGAAGTAAAAGGCAAAGGAATGGGTTTTAATTTCAGAAAAGGAAATTACGATGCCTTAAGGTACTACATGGCCTCTATTAACTGGGTAGATATCGCGCAGAGAATGAATACAATTGAACTGTGGTACGCTTTTAAAACATTAATCACAGATGCCTTGAATGCGTATATACCATTAAAAAAATACTCCACGAGGAGGGTTCCAAGTTGGATGACTAGTGAAGTTGCCGCATTACTTGAGCAGAAAAAGGTGGCGTGGAAAGGTTACAGAACAACAAAAAGTACTGAAGCCTATAACAGCTACAAGGTGATGTGTAATAGAGCCACAGAAAAGGTTCGACAGGCAAAGGCAGTTTATGAGAAATCACTAGCAAACAGAGCAAAGAGGGGGAATAAAGAATTCTTCACATATATAAATGCCAAGAAGAGCAGGACAAACCAGATCGGACCTTTATGTAAGGGAAAGGGGATAGTAATAAATACACCAGCTGCCGTTGCAGATGAACTCAACAGTTATTTTGCATCGATATTTACAAATGAAAAGCCTTTTGTGGCAAAGGGAAATTGTGGGAGCGAAGTTAAAAAATATGTAATTAATGATATTGAAATTTCGCAAGATTATTTAATGAAAAAACTTTCGAGCCTACAGACCAGTAAGGCTCCTGGAGTTGATGGAATATACCCTATAATCTTAAGAGAGGCGGCAAGCGAGTGCATTGAACCATTGAGGCTAATTATGCGAGCATCATTAGACTCTGGGGAGATTCCCTTGGATTGGAAAAGTGCAAATGTATCTCCCATACATAAGGGTGGCTCTAAAAGTGAAGTTGGAAATTATCGACCTGTCAGTCTGACTTCAGTAGTAGGGAAAATCATGGAGGCAATGATCAAGGGTGGAATTCAGGATCATTTGGATCGAATTGAAATTCTCAAGGATACTCAGCATGGTTTCGTAAAGGGAAAATCATGTTTAACAAATCTGGTTCGCTATTTCGAAAGGGTCACTCACGAGCTGGATTTAGGGAATAATTTCGACATTGTTTATTTAGATTTCAGCAAAGCTTTTGACTCAGTCCCACATGAGCGGTTGCTTTATAAGCTGGAACAGGTTGGAATCACTGGGAAAATCCTTAGATGGATAGAAGGATGGCTTCAGGGTAGGAGGCAGAGGGTTGTGATAAATGGCTATTCCTCAGATTGGGTTGATGTAAGAAGTGGGGTTCCCCAAGGATCAGTATTAGGACCACTGTTGTTTTTAATTTTCATAAACGACATTGATGAAGGGATAGAGGGCGTGATGTCTAAATTTGCAGATGATGTTAAAATTGGGAGAGTAGTTAATGATCACTGTCAAGCTGAGCTTCTTCAGAGAGACCTAGATAGACTTCAGGAATGGTCAGAAAAATGGCAGCTGTGCTTTAATCCAACAAAGTGTAAGGTATTACACCTGGGAAACAGTAATCCCAAAAAAACTTATTCACTTGGTGGAGTTCAACTAAAGCCAGTACTGGAGGAAAGGGACTTGGGTGTTACGATACGGTCAGACATGAAATTCTCTGAGCATTGTAAACAGGTTGCAAGGAAGGCCCATGGTGTCCTATCAATGATCTATCGAACTTTTGCAAGTAGAGATAGGGACGTGATAATCCCATTATATAAGGCTTATGTTAGACCACACTTGGAATACTGTGTTCAAGTATGGAGACCGCACCTGAAGAAAGACATCGAGCTTCTTGAAAGGGTGCAAAGAAGGGTAACTCGCCTGGTGAGATCGGCAAAAGGGCGTCCTTATGAAGAAAGACTTCGAATATGTGGGTTGCAGAGTTTGGAAACTAGACACCTTAGAGGAGATTTGATTGAGGTGTTTAAGGCTCTGAGAGGCATCAGTAAAATGAATGAGGACAAAATTTTCAAGATTATAAATGATGCTAGAACTAGAGGACATAAATTCAAGTTACGGGGGGAAATGTTTAGATTGGATTGCAGGAAGTTCTATTTTAGCCAGCGAGTTATAAATTACTGGAATAAGTTGCCTTCATGGGTGGTAGAGGCCGACAGTTTGGGGAAATTCAAAGGTCATCTGGATAGTACTTTCGGGTAAGGGAAGCACATAGGATGATAGGTTTAATTTCCTTTTTATTTATTTTTTATTTTATTAATTATTATTATTTAGTTTTTTATTTTTATTTTTTTGTTTTTATCATTGTTTTGTTCGGATTTATTTTTTTTAATTTTTTTTTTTTTTTTTTTTTGGCTGGTGCAGCATAAGCCATAGGCTTTCTTGCACCATGCGGCCGTTACTAATACTAATACTAATACTAATACTAATCACAACATCGTGGTGTCGGTAAATGTCGTGGTTGGTTAACCAGAAGTGTTCGGCAATGGCCAAGTGTTCTATATCCACTATGTTTCCCAGTGTAGCAGCCAGTGCAGTCACGGCAAGAGATGCGGTAGACTAGACCACTTTGTAGTAGGGTGGGAACCAGTGTTTTCACTTTAGAGATGATCGTAAAACAATGTATGCTGGCCAGTTTACCAACTTCCAGTCAGCACACGCGCACAGCCATCTTCTTGCCACTGCACGAACCTTGTTAACCCGTGCCTGGACCCACTCTAGTTCTGTAGATGAGAGGTGCACCGAGATCGCTAAAGCCAAGGCAGATCTTGCGAGGTGTGGCTATCCCACCAGTACCCTTGACAGGTGTTACCTACAGGCACATGACCACATAGCGACCAACAGGAACATCCAAGGTAATGACTCAACTGCAAGTGCCTTTATTCCATACTACCTTAAACCTATCACAGCAGGTTTCTAGGGTCCTAAAATCACATGGGATAAAATGCATATAACTCCCAGGCAGAAAGTTACGATCCCTCATCTCTAAAGTGAAAACACTGGTTCCCACCTTACTACAAAGTGGTCTAGTCTACTGCATCTCTTGCCATGATTGCACTGGCTGCTACATAGGGGAAACTGGGAGATGGCTTGGAAAATGTCTAAAAGAGCCATCCGCTTAGCGGACATAGAACACTCGGCCATTGCCGAACACTTCTGGTTAACCCACCACGACATTTACCCACACCGCGATGTTGTGATTGTAGATAGGTCCTGGCACTACCGGCAGCATGCCTGGTTGAGGTCGTTGAACATCACATGCTCTAATACCTCAGTCAACAGGAGCAGTGGATGTCATGTCCACCCTATCATTGAAGCAATCATTTTGATGAATGACAAACGTTGGCAACATGTATCACAGCCACAGGCTTCAACATCCAACAATTAACCACACAGTTCATATACATGACTGGCAGTACACGCCCTCATGTTCCACAGTCTTAACTGTCACTTTGACGGATGGTTAGCAAACTAAACGAAAGCTTTTGTATGTATCTAATTTAATATATGTGTGTCTTCCAATTAATATTAAACTTGTCATTACTTATTCTGTCTCTGTTTTGTAATAATCAAAAATAATAATATGAATCCAGAGTGCACAGGCCTCTTTAGTCATAATAGATGAAGATATGAGGGTAAATAGAGGATTTGAGACTGAAATGCCACCTTACATAGAACAAATTTAAAATGGTAATTAATGCAAAGAATAAGAGATAGATATAAAAAGTATAATAATGAACAATAACTAAAAAGTGCTCAGATATATGCATGCAATTATCAAATCATCAAATTTCGCTCTGTGTATTGTAATAATAAAAAATAATAACTTCATCTATTAGTTTTCAATCCTTTTATTCATATTGATATAGTCTGTTATGCTTTTCTTATTCCTGTTGCTATCTTTATGTTGAAATACTGTGTTTGCAATTAAAAGTGCCTGGCTTGCACAAAACTCCAGTAGCCTTTTATCATTATTATTCAGTTCGCCTTTCTCTCCAGGGGTTCGAGCCCATCACCACCAAATACGGAGGATGCGGAAAGATCAGGGAATGACCACCGCATATCCCAGAGCAATATGGCCTTAGTTGCTAATGATCCTAAAAACCAAATAACAAACAAACAACAACTTTCTCTCCAATATAAAACGTTCCATTTAAAATAGCAAAAAAATATTTTATACTAAAATATTTTTTGCTATTTTATATTTTAATATTTTGCTTTTTTTTATTACTTATATGTTCCACTTATATTTGTAATTTATCTCTATTGAAGTTGCTCTTGTTTGATAATGATAAATTATTTTTGAAGGCTTTGGGTATCATAATCCATCTTTTGAGGCATAATACTGCTATTCTGAAGAAATTATATACAATTTGTTCTGCTATATTTTATCCTGAGAGAAATGTTGCAAAAGAAGTATCAGCGGTCCAACTAATCATTGAGGTAGGTACTTACTTTACTTGTTATATGCTAACAGTTTACTTTCAGGATATGTCCATTATAACTCATTGTGAATTTTGTGATGAAGTTATGAATACATTATGGATGAAATAACCAACTGAAGTAACTGGGACAGCATAAGTCATATGCTGCACTTGGGCCTTCACTTGAAGAACCCCAAGTCAACAGATAAAATATTTCGTAAAAATTCCATTTTCATTCAGCATGCAGATGAAATTACTGTAAACAATAAATTTTTCATACCACTTAGGGCCATTTTCATACATTCGTCTGGCATCAGTTTGAAAATAGTATAAAAATGCAATAAGGCCAGGCAACAGAATACATTTTTGAAATGTATTTTGGAGCTTCCTCTGCATAAAAATGATGAAATAGAATAATAATAATAATAATAATAATAGGCTTAAAATTACAAAAAATTTAATTTTTACATTATAATTTTAGCTTAACCAACAACCGATGTGATTACAAATATTTCAGTTATATATCACCTAAAATGTCTTCCTATGTAATGTAATGAACCCGCATTACTGGTTCAAAACAGTCACTTATGGAAAATTGATTTCAACAACTGTTGAAATCAATTTTCCATATGTGACTGTTATGCAATTTGTATCTTGTAGGGGTAGATGAGTTCATCTTACTAGTAGGAATAATATTATAACCATAGATTAACCCTTTAGGTTCTGTACCTGATTATAGTCAGGTACTGTATTAATCACTATATTAATAGCCTTCACTCAGTTATACATAAGCCTTAAATTCAATGGGCTGTGTACTATGATCACAAATAGTCAGGTTACTAAAACTTTTCAGATAGGTGCTGTCATCTCTTGACTTAAATAAACATCTATAAATATCAGATGTCGCAAATGGAAGTTATTGTTTACGAATTGTGAACATAACGTGTGACTCTATAGCAGTGGTTCCCGAAGTGGGCGGTGGATTTACCTTGGGGGCAGAAAGAAGCAAGAGGGTGGTAGGGGGGGGCATTTGAGGCTCAGTGTGTGTTGATCACTTATTTACTATTGTTCGGGTTAGCGCATAGCACAAATATTTGTACATATTTGTTAAGTAATTATACATGGTGTCACACAAATGGTGTGCAGAACTGACAAGATTCCATTCTTGAATTAAGTGAAAATCACGTAACCTCATCTGAGTACAGCATTTTCAGGAAGTATACTATCGTCCTTAGAAACAATGGTCTCTGCAGAATTTTTTTATTTCAAGCATAAAAGGTTCTTTTACTTTCATTTGTATGCCAAGAATCAGCATATTTAATGAAAAATAACAAAGATAAAATAACCAGAAATAGAAAGAAATATTGTACTGTGGCAATCATATAAATAAGGAACCATGCAAACAGTAAATGTATTTCCATCTTAGAAAATGAAATGAATATTTGTGTTTTGTACATAAGTAAATAGAATGCCCAAGCTCACCCACTCTTCTTATGAAACCACTTATTGAACATTTGAGGAAAGCACGTCCTAATATAGTAGATAAGAATTTAACAATTTTTCAATCACTTTGTATTAAATTACAAAAGCTGCCAACTCTGTCAAATATATTTTGTAATGCCTCACAGTATTTCATATAGTATTTCATTGTTGATTGCCAAGTCTAGAAAGCTACATACAATTGGTGAAGAACTCATCTTACTAGCAGTAAGTTGAGGTTCTGAGTACTGTTTTACATAAGTCACCACATGAAGTAATTAAGAGAATTCCTCTAAGCAACAATCCAGTTCAAAGACGCATAGATGAAATGGCTGAGAATGGGGAAGATATGTTGTGTAGCATACTAAGGAATACAGAATTTGCATTAGAGCTAGTTGAGTCAACTTTGCCAGGCAATGAATCTTTGTTGCTTCTAGCATATGTGTGCTTTATAAAAGATGAAAATTTAGTTCAAGAGTTGTTGTTTGCAATGCAGTTAGAAACAGATACTAAAAGTGAGTCAATGTTTCGTGTTGTTGAGCAGTTCTTTAAAGACAAGAAAATTTCACTTGCTAACATACTTGCTCTTGCGACAGATGGAGCTCCATCAATGATTGATTGCTACCGTGGTTGTGTTGCATACTTGAAGAAAGTTGTACCAAATGTCTACCATTCACTTTGTCATTCATTGCCAACATCTGGATGCAAAAACCTCACCGATCACCTTCACAAGTCATTACTAGTGTTAATTAAATCAAAGCCCATGCTCGCTCTCAACTATAGGCTATTCTGGGAACTTTTTGTGTTTAGAATGATGATTTTCATGGTTTTTTGCCTCATACTGAAGTTCATTGGCTATCAAAAGTCAACTGCATAAGATGCTTTTATAACCTTTTTGACTGTTGTGGAGTTTTGTGAAGAGAAAGATGCTTTCTCAGGGATAAACTTAAAGGTATCTGGCATAACATTGCATATTTGTCCAAACTATTTGCAAAGTTCAATGAAATTAATTTACTTTTGCAAGGAAATAATATTAACCTTATTAAGGCCAAATCTGTAGTATCCACTTTTATTTCAAAGTTACTACCATTTACTACCCAAAAACTCATGAATTTCATCTATCCATCTCTGCCTTTGTCTTCCAGGTTTTCTTCTAGCTCCTCTTGGGTACCATTCTGTTATTTTCTTAGTCCATCTGTTATCATGAATCATGTCTTCGAGCTATGTGTCCTGCCCAAGACCATTTTAGTTCTTTAGTTTTGAAAAAAATGTCCTTTACTTTCTTTTACTTTTTAAAAGAATGTCTTTTAGTTTGCTGCCTAATCCATGTGTTTCTCTTCTTATCTAACGGTCTGATTCCCAGTATAATTCGTTCCATTCTTTGCTGTGTAGTTCTCAGCTTCTCTTCCATTCTTTTGGTGAGTGCCCAAGTTTCACTTCCATAAGTCATGGTGGGGAGTATACATTGATTCATTATTTTATGTTTCAGACAAACTGGGATATTGCTCTTCAGTATGTGACTATATTTCCTGAATGCTATCCATCCAAAATTTATTCTTCTCTTGACTTCCAGCCATTTATCATTATTACAGCTAATAACTTGTCCCAGATAAGTATATGACTCCACCTTTTCAATTACTGCTCCTTCAATCATTATTTCCCTTTCCGTGGCATACTTGTTCATCATTACTTTTGTTTTAGCCATATTCATCTTTAGTCCAAAATCCTTACTAACTGTGCATAACTGATTAAGATTTTCCTCTAATTCTTTGGGATCGTGGCTTATGACCACAATGTCATCTGCAAATCGTAAATGGTTTAGGTACTCTCCATTCACATTGACTCCTTTCTGCAACCAGTCTAATCTTCTGAAAGCTTCCTCAAGGGCAGCAGTAAACAGCTTTGGAGATATTGTGTCTCCTTGTCGAACTCCTTTCTCGATTTTAAATTTCCTACTGTCTTTGTCTAGTCTAATAAAGGAGGTAGCACTCTCATATATTTTCTTCAAAATCATAATATATGGGGTATCTATGCCTTGTCTTTCCAGTGCCCGAAACATTGCCTTATGCTGTATGTCAAATGCCTGTTCATAATCCACAAATGCCAGGCATAATGGTGTTTTATATTCATTTGCTTTCTCCATTAGCTGTGATATTACGTGAAGGTGATCCATAGTTGAGAATCCTGTCCTAAAGCCAGCTTGCTCTTTCAGTTGATTCTCATCAAGTATTCTTTCTAATCTGTTAGTAATGACCCTTGTGAACAACTTGTAGATGTGGGATAACAAGCTAATTGGTCTATAATTTCTAATTGGGCAATGCTCAAAACAGAAGGAACTGGAAAGTTGCTGGAGAGGCCTTCATCCTGCAGTGGATTGAAAATGGCTGATGATGATGGTTTTAATGGTCATCCAACTTATCTCCAAACAAAAAAATCGACTCCAGGTTACTGAACATAGTAATTTAAGACACCTTCTAAGCAACTTTAAACTGGACATTGAGAAACTGGTATGGTATTAAAAATTTACAGAAAAATGAACTTGTTACTAAATGTAGTTCTAAGACTTTTGTTAAATGATTGTCAGATTTTTAAAGGCTAGAATCACTAGTCAAGTAATTTCAGTACGTTGAATTAAGTAAACCTTTTATTGGATATGAAATAAATGTGCAATGAATCATTACTGTTTTGAATATTTTTATTATCTTCCTCATTAGGTCATGCAGTCTGCCATCCTGAAAAATATTTTTATAAGTTAGGACTGGGGGAACCAAGGGACGGTGACCTGAGAAAATTTGGGAACTACTGCACTAAAGCATTACTTATATAAATATTTGAAGATGGTGAATCAAATCGAATCTGATTTTGAAGATTCTTAAAATTTCTTGTTTTGATGAAAGGGAGGTTAGCAGCAACGAGGAACTCCAACAGGTTAAGTTCTGATTTGATGGAGAACTTAGACATTTCACAAAGAAACAAAGGCTGGAAAGAAACTAAATGAAATGGCATAGAGATTTCCTTATGAATGCAGTAATCTAAAAGAAGTCTACCTCCTTTGAAAACTGTTTACAGAAGTTACAAAATTAGTAGCTGAAGAGACACTTATGCCATTAGCATAATTACAAGACATAGATTCTTCTCTTTACTAAGCCTGCTGCAATTTAATTGTAATAAGGAACAGGAAAATGGTGTTATGCACAAGTTAAGATCTGTGCTGAATATTCTAAGAAAATATTTTTGGAAAACATTTTGTCCATTTGAAAATGTGTATATATGAGAACTGTTCAAAAGATAACTTGGCATGAAACAATACATTTGTGCAAAATGACATAGGTTGATGTAAAACCATTTTATGATGAAAAAATTGCATGTATTCTTGATCTAATTGTTTACATGGATCCCCAAATGAGGTACCACTAAATGCAAATTTGGTTTAGGTGGGACTATTGTTATGCACTTAATTCAGCCATACCCAGATGAAGGCCATAGTATGTATGTGGACAGCTGATATTTGAAGTCCATTGCTGGAAGAAACTTTATGAAAACAAAACTAATTCTTGTAGTATTGTTCATCCTGAAAGAAGGGGAATACATTAGCATTAGCATTAGTAGAGGCATTTGATGCAAGAAAGCAAGCTTATGCAGCATCAGCCAAAAAAAAAAAAAAAAAAAAAAAAAAACCACTTCCACTTCACCCCTCTGTTCGTTCAAAATACCTGTCCAGCTGAGCCTTAAACTTATTTAGGCTATCAACCTCCACTACAAGGGATGGAAGTCTGTTCCACCAGCCAACCGCCCTCTGGCTAAAGGCAAATTTCCGCACGTCTATCCTACATCTGTCTTTCCTCAATTTGAATTTATGCCCTCTCAAGTGATTATTCTGAGCTAGAGGAAGAATCCCATCAGCATTGAGCATGCTCAAACCATTCAAGGCTTTATACACCTCTATCAGATCACCTCGCTGGTGCCTAGTCTCCAGACACTGTAATTTGCAAAACTTATGCCTTTCTTCGTAAGAGCACCCCTTTGTTCCATTCACTAATCTTGTTGCCCTTCTTTGTACTCGTTCCAGCAGCTCTACATCCTTCTTGAAATGAGACCTCCAGACCTGTATCAGTACTCTAGGTGTGGCCTGACCATTGCCTTATACAAGGGAATAATCACCTCCTTATCCCTGCTGGAAAAATTCCTGTATATCATTGACAATACTCCATGAGCTACTCTTGCAGCCCATCTGCACTGCTCAGAGAACTTCATATCTGCCTGCACAACCAACCCCAAGTCCCTTTCATTCTCTACCACTGTCAGTGTAGCACCACAGAGTTGATACGTTGCTCTGGGGTTGCTGTTTCCCATGTGTAGTACTTTACATTTGTCAATGTTAAACTTCATTTGCCACCTCTCAGCCCATCTGCTCAACCTTTCCAGATCCTGTTGCAGCAGCATAGTGTCAGTAGTGTCCTTGACAACCCTGCCAACCTTTGTATCGTCTGCAAACTTGGACATTAAGCTTGATATACCATCATCAATATCATTTATAAATACAGAAAACAATAATGGACCCAACACTGAGCCCTGGGGGACTCCACTAATAACATTAGTCCACGATGAGCAGTGTCCATTGATTACCACTCTCTGTCTTCTCCCCCTCAACCACCCCTTTATCCATAGCAGCAATTTGCCTCCAATGTCACACTGCTCCAATTTGTGTAGCAGTCTTCCATGTGCAACAGTATCAAAAGCCTTTCTAAGATCCAAGTATATAATATCAAAGCTATTCCCTGCATCCAGTTCTTTTGTGACTGCATCATAGTATCCAATCAAATTGGTCAGGCAAGACTTCCCCTTAACAAAACCATGCTGTGTCCGAGCTATAACTGAAGTCTTGTCTAAATGATCCTGCAGTGCTTCTTTAACCAGTGCCTCCATTAATTTTCCTGGAACAGAAGTTAAGCTCACAGATCTATAATTACTTGTGTCAGCCTTTGATCCTCCTTTGTGAATTGGGGTCACATTTGCACATTTCCAGTCTATGGGTACCTCCCCTGAGTCCAAGGAAGCTCTCATAATTATGGCTAAGGGTTTGCTTACTTCCTTTGCTGCCTCCTTTAATATAACTGGATAGATCCCATCCACCCCGGGTGCCTTTCTTGTGTTTATCTTCAACAGTTTCTCCTCCACTTTACTCCCAGTTATTTCAAGATTCTGTAGCTTACTGCTAGAGTTGAATACACCTCTGGCATTCCCCTTGCTGAATAACTCCTCATGTGTGAATGTCGATGCAAAATATTCATTTAGTTTGTTAGCTACCTGAGCAGGATCATCAACAGTTGACCCATCAATATCAAGTGGACCAATCTGATTCATCCCATTCCTTCACATTGTTTCAGTTTGAAGGAAAAATTATTAACTCCTGGTCACTGGCTCCTTTTCCTGAACATGGCATGGCCCTAATCATGCAACAGCATCAGAAATATGTGACAATCAAGAATCTGATTTTGAAGATCCTGAAAGTTTTTTTGTTTTAATAAAGTGGAAGTTAGCAGCAATTAGGAACTCCAACATGTTGAGTTAAGTTCTGATTTGATGGAGAACTTATCATCCTGCAAAGAAACAGGGAGAAGACAGTTTGGTTATCATTGGGCATTGCCCTTCATGGACTAATGTTATTAGTGGAGTTCCACAGGGTTCAGTGCTGGGCCTATTGTTGTTTTCTGTATGTATTAATAATATTGATGAAGGTGTATAGCTTAATATCTTAGTTTGCAGATGCTACAAAGGTTGGTAGGGTAATTAATGACATTAATGAAGGTATGCTGAGAAATGCCAATTGAAGTTTAGCATTGACAAATGCAAGGTAATGCATATGGATAACAATAATCCCAGAGTAACGATCAACTGTCTGGTACTACAGTCAGGGTAGTGAAAAATGAAAAGAGCCTCGGGGGTAATTGTGCAGTCAGATATGAGGTTCTCTGAGCAGTGTTGACAAGCTGCCAGGACAGCTCATTTGTTATTGATTACAAAAATATTGCTATCAGGGATAATGAAGTGATTATTCCATTGTATAAGACAATGGTCAGGATAAATCTTGAGTACTGCGTACACATATAGAAGCCTCATTTTAGGAAAGATGTACAGCTGCTGGAATGGGTACAGAGAAGGGCAACAAGACTGATGAGGGGAATAAAGAGGTGCTCTTACCAAGAAAAGAAATTTATGAATTTTTTTTTCATATATTTTAGGGAAGGAGAGTTTACCTTTGTCTTACCAAGAAAGGCTTCAGTTCTGATCTGATTGAGGTGCTTAAAGCTTTAAATGGCTTGAGCAAACTCAGTGCTGATGGGACTTGCTCAGACTATTCATATGAGGGGACATAAATTCAAATTGAGGAAGGATGGTTGCAGAATAGATGTGCACAAGTTTGCCTTTGGCCAATGGGTGATTGCTGGCCAGAACAAGCTTCCAATCTATTGTTGTGGAAGCAGATAGTTTTAGTAAATTCAAGGAAGAACTAGGCAAAACTATTGGAGGGAATAGATAGCTGAAATGTGTTTTTTTTTTTTTTTTGCTGATTCTGCATAAGCCTGGTTTCTTGCATCAGTTGCCACTACTAATACTAATGGCGTGTGTGAGCTTGAATTGGCAATCCATACCACATAGATAACACCTGGAATAAATACAGCGAGCAGCATTACACTTCTTTTACTTGCATAGGCCATATGATACTCTAAACCATGTGCAGAGTATGGTGTCCTATTCAACGCTTTTCCTTTCATGTAAAAGTTCGATACTTTTCTTTTCCTTCTTCATAATCCCCTGACACTATACTTTCCTTCCCAATAACATTAAATGCAACATCTGCCTATGAGATAAGATTTGCCATCTGAGTTGATGACGTTGTAGAGCAGACATCTTTTAAGGGCATAAAAGGTGATATTGTACACATTGGCACTAATGATATTAAGAGTAGGAGACTTGCGGAATTACTTAACAAGTTCAGGTTAATGGTGAAAAAAAAAAAAAGTTGCGAGTTAGAATTAAATTTGAAAGTGTCTGCAATTCTGCCCAGACGTGATAGGAGGGAATATATGATGAGAGCCTTGTCAATCAATTCAGCTTTGGACAGATTGTGCAAGGCTCATGGGATAGAATTTTTCTCAGTGTGGTCTGTGCTTGTTAACAGGAGAAACTTCTACAGGTATGGGATATGCTTAAATAGAAAGGGTGCAAGAATAGTTTCTGCTGCTATCGAGGCAGGTTTAGATGAGTCAGAAAACTGCTAGCTTAGGGGGAATACACAGACTAATAAATTAACAGTAGCCACAAGTAGAGGTGGAAGTGATTCTTGCACTGCTTCTGTTGAAATGAGCAGCAGCCTGGAAGGCAAGCTGCTGGGAGTCATCATGAAACAGGTAAATGAGGTTAGGGTAACTAAGAGTAAGAACAAGTGCACATATACTTGCATGTACACCAATGCTAGGAGTATATTAAATAAATTTGATGAATTTGAAGTGCTGGCCAAGACATCAAAGGCAGATATTGTTGGGATATCAGAGATATGGTGTGACAGAGATATAAGCATTGTGGAATTGGAATTTGGGGTGAACAATGTGTACAGAAAGGATAGGAAGGGAGGAGGTTTGATGCTGTTAGTTAAGAAACAGATAAAATCTATAACAGTGCATCCAGTTGACATGGGTGGACAGTGCAATGTTGAGTAAGTTTGGTGTGACATAAGCACTGGGAAAGGGAAAATGAGAGTAGGAGTGTGTATTGGCCTAATGACTGTGATGAATACAACAAATAACTGTACAGGGAAATAGAGTGGGCCAGTAAATCAGAATGTGGGATTTTAACTTCTGAGATATTGACTGGAACTTGTGGGTTGGTCACTCACACACTAGCAAAACTTTTATGGATTTATTGGATAATTGTTTCCTACAGCAGCAGCATATTTGAGAGGTAAAAGAGGGAGTAATACTCTTGATCTGATGATCAGCAGTGATTATTCATACATTAAGAATTTGTAGATAAAGGAACCAATAGATGGCAGTGATCACGGTGTACATGTAGAATTTATTAAAGATGTAACTACCATCAGGGGTAAAGGGAAGGGTTTTTGCTTTTGTAAAAGTGGCTACAGTGGTCTTAGACAGTTTGTAATTTCTATACGGTTGGACCAACTGCTGATGTTACCAACAGCAAATTCTAAATGGGAAGCATTCAAGGAATTAATCTTGTAAGTTACTAGGCTTTTATACCAACTAAGAAATGCCATTCAAGGTTTAGGCACCTCCGTAGCCAGGTGAGAAGGAGCAGCAGTGCGTAGCACACGCTTCTTGATTAGACCGGGGTTCAAGCCCGTCACCACCAAATACGGAGGATGCGGAAAGGTCAGGGAATGACCACCGCATATCCCGGAGCAATAACCAAATAAACAAACTACAAGGTTTAGGCCTAAATCGATGTCAGATGGACTAATGGGACTCATGACAGAGAAGAAAAATGCTTGGGATGCATATTAGTTATCAGGCGATGCAGACACCAATGGCAAATGTAAGCAAGTCTGTAATCAAGTCACAAAGGAAGTTAGGCAGTCAAAAGCAGATTGGTCCACTTGATATCGATGGTTTGACTGTTGATAGTCCTGCTCAGGTGGCTGACAAACTGAATGAGTATTTGCATCTACACTTACACATGAGGAATGCTGTAGGGAAATCGAGAACAGAAACTTATTGAACTCTAACAGGGAGCTAATTTTTTTTATAATAACTGAAAGGCACCTTGAGTGGATGGGATCTATTCAGTTATGTTACAGGAGGCAGCAAAGGAAGTAAGCAAACCCTTGGCCATAATTATGAGAGCATCATTAGACTCAGGGAGGTCTCCACAGACTGGGGATATGCAAATGTATCCCCACTTCACAAAGGGGGATCAGAGTGACACCAGTAATTACAAACCTGTTAGTTTAACTTCTGTTCCAGGGAAAATAATTGAGTCACTGTTTAAAGAAGCATTGCAGGATCATTTAGACTAGACTGCAGTAATAATTCAGACACAGCATGGGTTTGTTAAGGGGAAGTCTTGTCTGACCAATTTGATTGGATACTATGATGTGGTCACAAAGGAACTGGATGCAAAAAATAATTTTGATATCATATACTTGGAGTTCAGGAAAGCTTTTGGTACTGTTGTACATGGAAGACTGCAAATTGGAGCAGTATGGCATTAAGTGCAATACTTAATACCATATTGCTACAATGGATAAAAGGATAGTTGAGTGGAAGAAGACAGACAGTGGTAATCAATGGACACTTTTCTTTGTTTAACAGTGTTATTAGTGGAGTGCCCCAGGGTTTGGTGATTGGCCCATTGTTGTTTGGTATATTTATCAGTGATATTGATGAAGGTATATCAGGTTGTTAATTACAGTAATAACAATATGCTACTGCAACAGGATCTAGAAAAGTGCTAATTGTTTGTAATGTTTTGGGGTGGGGAGGGGATTGTTCACAAAGATTGCACCCACTCAAAATATTCACCAATAATCATTTTGACATTTCACAAAAAACAATTTGCAAAATGCCATTCTGCAATGAACAGAAATGCACTCATTTAAAAGTCATGGTTATTTGTGTTCTGTTTTAACACAAATGAGAACTTGAGGATTGCTGAAGGTCATGCACATGGTGAAATATTAATTTATGCTATTAGAATGGTTGTTTCCTGTGGATGACATTTTTGTGACTATGATATGTTACTGTTATGCCACTCCATACTTTGACAAACCTCAGAAACTCGCATCTGGCAAGTATGAGTTTGGCACACTCAGGGTCCTGAGCCAGATAATTTTTCTCGTCTCTTTTTTTTTTTTTTTTTTTTTTTTTTGGCTGATGCCTCAGGCTTCCTTTGCACTATATGGCTAATAATATTAATGTTGTGTATGCCGTATGTTTTATGAGTTTTTTAGTCACTTAATTTCAGTTGCATGACTTTGCGTTTGCATGGTCCGTGCTTATTGAATGTGTTACATGAAACTAATACAGATTGAAAAAAAAATGTTTGAAAAATATTGGAAATTGCGGACAGGTATTAAATAAGAGTAACACCAGTTTAGCACATACCTTGTTAGATGAGACACTTAGATTGAAAAGTTAAGTTTGTTATATACTTTCTGATATAAAGATCATTATCAAAGGCAGCAGTTTCTACCAAAAGTTTCATGGGTTTTAGCTGGTTTCATTTAGTTTCATAAAGTATATAATTGTTACAAAAATCATTGGCCACCCAAAAGAAGCTGCAAATACAAATAAATTTTTATTAAAAGTAAGTTTTATTTTGAGTAAATTTCTACATAGTAATGTAGAAGTATCCTCAAAATAAAACTTGCTGAAATATTAAGGAATATGGTACTTGCATTAGCTACTTGTTTGAATTTTTAGTATTTATTGCTGTGTGCTTAAATATGCCATTTTGTTTAAGTTATTTCTTCAAAGGCTAAAATTGGTCAAACAGTTTGAAGCTGAAACAGATATAATCCTTGACTCCCAAACCACAGGCATGAAGACTTCAAGGAATGGACAGAATCCAGAATTTAGTACGCCTTTGCCTACTCTAATTATAGATAAAGGTAATCTCTCTTAATGTTATACAAATTAAAAATTACTTAAATATGTATTTCTCTGAATGTACCATGACCATTTGTACTGAATTTTGAATTACTGTAGATAATATGAAAAGTGACTATGATATGTTACTATTATGAATGTTACCAGCAGATAGGTGGTAAATTGGTAACTGGTCACACTTCTTTTCTCACTTCATGTGACCAGTAAATTGACTGAAAAAAATCAACTCTCAAAAAAGAATCTATACAAGGAAAGAGTGAAAAGAAGTGAAAACTGCGTATGCATGCATACTCAGTACTAAGTCTCATAAGTTAATGTATATTTATTTGATTTTCTAGATCCATCAGTTAGTTACTGAACTAGAGCCGTGAATAAAGTGAGAGGTATATGTTGGAGAAGATTGAGGCATTTCATTTCCATGAGGAGATGAAAGCTCTCTATAGGGAGGATTGCCCATCATATGAGACTGAAAAATTGAAAAAGACAGTTCAGGTGTGGACAAAGAAGTGTGCACAATGACCCAAGAAAAGGGCAACGTCTCAGCCACAGACTCTGTCAGTGCGACTGGAACTGCTAGTCCTTAAGACAGACATACAACTATAAATTTTATAGCAAATGAAGTGGACATTAGCCATGGGTGTGTTTGCACCATAATTCATGGATTCCTACACATGTGTAAGGTGACAGCCCAGTGAGTTCCAAGATTGTTGACATCTTAAAAGCTTCACAGGAAAGCGTGTTCTGCACAATTTTTGGAGCTTTGTAAAGAGAATGTTGGGGATTTTTTGACAGAATTGGGAAGAAAAATGAATGCCAGGTACATCACTGTGATCCAGAAACAAAACAGAGCAGCAAACAATGGGCACATTCATCATCACCAACCCCCAAAATAGCCAAGGTTCAATTGTTTGTCAAAAGGTCATGTTGTCAGTTTCTGGACCTCTGAAGGTATCATCTTTACTAATTACCTCCCAAAGGCAACAGCATCACTGGAGGGTACTACAGAAACACTTGTGAAAGTTAGGAGAGGCTATCAAGTCCAAGAGATGTGGAAAGATAATTCAAGTGTCCACCTCCTAGCTGACAATGCTCCTGCTCCCAAGGCTTTCTCTTGCAGTGGACTTTGCAATTAGGTGTGGCTTTGAAAATCTGCAGCACCCACCTTATTCTCCTGACTCTCACCTTCAGAAAGAGGCAAGACTTCTCACTTCATTTTTTAAAATGAAGAAACCATTATGGAGCTATAGATTTCAAACTGATGAGGTAATTAAGGAAGTGGAAGCCAGGTTTTCTGCTCAGAGTGAGGAGTTCTATTCAAGAGACCTGACTCTAACTCAAATATTTTTAGGTGAGGGTAAATACTAATTGACTACCCCTTATATTAACGTGGACATTGAATCCTCTCTTCCACTCAATCCAGTGAGATTAGTATTACTGGCAATAGAGTGCAAATAAGTCAGAGATTTTGCTGTACCAACCCAAAAGGTGTTTCACCCTTTTCTGTAGGTATCTAGCCAGCAGGTCATTGAATTTCCTTAATCTGACTGCCGAAGATGACAAGAATTATTGCAAGAATTTACAACTTGCTGGCTGAAAGAACACTTTATATAATCCATCAATGATTCTTCTTCTTTGGTTTAAATTTATACCTCTTGTTCAGGTATTTAATACCATAAAAATTTTACCTTCGTTCTTTTTACTGTCCCCTCTCAGACGCTTGCAAACTTCAGTACAGGCTGGTCTCGATTAACGCGATTAATTCATCCCGCGAGCGCATCGTGCAAAACGGAAACGCATTAATCGAATATAATAATCAATAGGAAAAATTATAATTGGTCCTTGAACTTCTGGAATGTCTATAAAGAATTCTAAAAATACCTTTTAAATAACTTCTTAACTGTATACAATGTAAAAGATAATGAAAATAATTATGGAATTAAATGTTTATTGCATAAAACAGTGGTTCCCAAACTGTGCGCCGCGGAATATTTTAAATTTTCGAGGGAAACATAGCAATACTCGACATCTGTGGGATACCGCGCAAACTACTAGCTTGAGGTAGTTCACAGTTTCAACATTACTTATTAAGTTGTTTGGACCTAACTACTAAATGGAACTGTTAGGTATTTATTTTGGTATGGGTGTGCCATGAAAAAATTACTGAGACACTAAGGGCGCAATGAACCGAGAAAGTTTGGATACCTCTGACATAAAATACACACTGAAGAAATGACTGTTGCGGAAATATTTGAACAGTGTTGACTTTCTCTTTTCATCATTCAATTTCCGATAGCTGACAACAATCTTCTCTGGGCCCTGGAGAAATAAATATCGCATAGAACCTCAAACCTTTTGTTTGAGGTTCTCTGCGATACGAAAGATTATCTAGTTCTTTTACCGTTGCATTTAAAAATTTGAATTTTTAAATGCCAGTCTGCATTGACTTTATTAGCGGGAGACAAACAAGTAACACGTCTTTTTCCGATTGTGGATGGAACACACTGAGGCGGGCAGCAGGCAAATATTTGTTTATTGCCCGTCTGGTGCGCAGTAAATTTAACGCGCGATTCAAATCTTTTTTAACTATCGCATAAAAAAAAAAAATCACATTAACTGGACATCTGCATCGTGTAAAGTGAAAAGTGGTATAATTTTTTTCAAATAGTGGTAACTGAAGCACGCGTTAATCGAACTTGCGTTATACGAGGCCTGGCTGTATTCCAATATGAGGTTGCGAATAGCCATGAGATAAAGGCTCCATTGGAGAAGAGACAATCACCAAGTTGTGATCACTTTGACCGTGTACTTAGAAGTGTTATTTGTGAGGAAAAGATCAAGCGTGTTGGCTGTATTGTTAGGATTGTCCGGTATTCTTGTAGATAAATGAACAATCTGTGCAAGGTCATTAGAAATTGCAAAAGCCTCAGCATCTCAACCAGCTGAGTCGGCGTGACTAGAAAACGGAAGCCAGCTGGAGTTGTGAACATTAAAATCACCAAGGAAAATTACCTCACTGTTAGGAAAGTTGGACTGGAGAAAATCAAGTTGCAGAGAGATGAAGTCAAAGAACTCTAAGTGGTTAGTGGAGTTGGGAGTACAGTAGAGACAACAGATGAATTTGACACAATGAGGTAGAGAGATTTTAAGCCAGAGAAGATCGAAGAGAGAAGATTCCAAATTACCAAGTCTCTGACAGGGAATTTCAGAATGGTCATATGCACAAGTACCACCTTTAAGGCAAAGGGAATCATACAGCAAATAGTTTGGGCAACTGAGATGAGCAGTAGTTGAATCAACCAATAACTGAGATTCTGTCAGAAAAAGTACATGGAGTTTGGCAGACTGTTAGTGGAAATGGACATCGTTGAGATTAGAATTGAGACCATGTATATTTGTGAAATGAACTAGGAAGTGTTTGGGAGGTTTAGATCTTTTCGCAGATAAGCTTACTCTTTTAGTTTGAACTATTGACAATTCATGGTGTAAAAAATAGTAAGAAGAAGTGTGTGTGGGGGGGGGGAATGCCGTATGAAGTAATGAAATTTTTGGATATGGCGTAGACATGGTAAGAATATACCCAGATCTTTGACATAACATCGCCTCTACAATGCCCCCCACATACACACTACTTGGACTCCCTCCAGTCACTATCTGGCAGAGTAGAGGTAGCAAGATTATACACTAGCTGATCCGGAAGCCTCCTAAGGAGTTACCAATAGATTCGGTCCAGTGTACTATCTAGCGGCCGGCCTGTGAACACCGTTTTAGAGCTGTGCCCTCGAAATGTAAGGGAGGTTGGATCTCGCCATGATGTTCATCATAACCTTAAAAGTCATCAGTCATACTGCATGATGGAACAGATGGGGAAGGGTTGACCGGAACTTAACTCTGGAGACTAAACATGGGTATGTATATGGGAGGTGGATGATAGCATTTATGGTAGTGATCACTTCCCCATGTGTTATACACCCTTTTCAATGGGGAACAATGCCATCCATCTAGGGTACCACTGTGGACGCTTGATCACGCTGACTGGATTGCCTTCAGACATCTGGCAACGTTTAATACCATCACAGTTAGTCAAGAACCTATAAATGACGCAATTATGTACATCACAGAAAGAGTTGTCCAAGCAGTGGCAACTGCAATTCCGAAGACTTCAACACAGTTGAAGTTCCACGACTTCAAAAACCACGGTGGAATGGAGATTGCACAGCAGCACGAAAGGCTCAAAACAAAGCATGAGTATATTTTGTCATTACCCCACCACAAATAACCTAACAGCCTTCAAACGTGCACGAGCCAAAGCACGTTATGTTAGACATCAGAGTCAGAAGGAACCTTGGATCCGCTTCACTTCTATTTCCCAGACAACATCACCAAAAGTCGTCTGGGATAAAGTCCAGAAAATAAAGGGCAGATAGACGTCGTACAATATATTGATCCTAGAACATAATCGATACGTAATTGCAGATCCAACTGCAATTGCAAACACTTTAGGAGAGGCATTTGCCAAAGTATCTGCCAAAACATCATACATGCTCGAGTTCCTGACCCTGAAACAAAAAGCTAAAAAGGTTGCTATTGAAGTTATCTTCAGAAAACTCTGAGGCCTACAACCAACCATTTACGAAACATGAACTGAAAGTGGCACTATCTCTGTCCAAAGCGATTGCTATTGGGCCAGATGATATCCATTATGAGATGGTTAAACATCTTTCATCTCATTCTATGAATCGGCTGCTCTTTCTTTACAATAGAATCTATCTGGAAGACCAGTTCCCGGACTCCTGGCATAAGGCAAAATGGTCTTGCCTTTCCTAAGCCAGGAAAGGATCCCAAAATTCCAAACAACTATTGTCCTATCACTGTGCCAAGCTGCTTATGCAAGATCCTGGAAAGGATGGTCAATGCACAGCTCATGTGGTATTTAGATGCAAACGACCTCCTTTCCAAAGTACAGTGTGGCTTCTAAAAGAACAGGTCAACACTCGACCATCTAATAAGATTTGAAACATCCATCCGAGATGCTTTCCTGAAACGCGAGCACCAGGTGTCAATTTTCTTTGATATGGAAAAAGCGTATGACACGGCTTGGAGATTTGGTATTTTGAAATATATCTATAATCTTGGCCTTAGGGATTCATTTAGCCCTTTTAATTAAAAACTTTTTATTAAACCGCTCCTTCCAAGTTCGTGTTGGATCCGTTCTTTCTTGCTCTTTTTGCCAAAAAAAAGAGGGAGTCCCACAAAGATCAGTTTCGAGTGTTATGCTTTTTGCTATCAAAGTTAATTCTATTACTGAACAACTTGCTCCAACCATAAACAGTGCCCTCTTCGTCGATGACTTTACCATTTTTTCACTGTCATGTAATATGAGGGTAATAGAAAGGCAATTGCAAAACACCATTGACCATATCAACTCTTGGGCAATGGCTAATGGTTTCAAGTTCTCTCCTCAGAAGACCGTCTGCACACACTTTTGTCACAAACGGAACCTTCACCATAAACCAGAAATCAAGCTCGGACAAAACATTATTCCAGTAGCACCCGAGACAAAATTCTTGGGGCTCATATTTGATAATAAGTTGATATTTCTACCACATATCCGTCAACTGCGGACAAAGTGCACAAGAGGATTGAACCTCCTACGAGCCATTTCATCCAATAATCGGGGAGCAGACCGCTGCACCCTATTCCCCCTATATTGTGCACTTGTCCATTCTAAATTAGATTATGGGTCCCAAGTGTACGCATCATCAAGAAACAGCGTACTACGATGGCTAGACCCAGTCCAGAGTTTATAAGCCGAAGCAGGTGAACCGCCACTGTCCCTGCAATGAAAGCAATTGTCACTAACATATACTTTTAAACTGAAATTCCTGCCAGACAATCCTATGTGGACATCCGTCTTCGAACCACTTTGGGAAACTGTCCACAATACCCGTCAGACTGCCAACCGTCCATTTGGTATCTGTGTCCAAGATCTCCTCGGAGAGCTTAATGTAACGGTAGACAATGTTGCCCAGTCACCAAGGCAACCACTTCTACCTTGGCATGCTCGCTTACCATCCTGCGACCTTTCCATTAAAAATTGGGATAAGGCTATCACCCCATCTTCTGTCTACCAACAATTATGCTGCCCACCGAGCCAAGTACTCCAACTTCTTGCCCGTCTTTACTGATGGCTCGAGGTCAGAGTCATCTGTTGGATCTGCTGCCATCTTCCCAGATAAAACTATATCTGGGAGACTTCCCCATGAATACAGCATATATACGACTGAGTTATACACTGTAGAATTAGCCTTGGACCTCATAAAAACCCACAAGTACCAAAGGTGCGTGGTGTATACTGACTCCTTAAGTATACTGCAGGCTTTATCTGGGATTAGGTTCAGTCCCCATCCATCTTTGACCCGAATCCAGCAGACGCTACTTTATCTTTCTGAATGTTCATTCGACATCTGTTTCTTCTGGATCCCAAGCCACATTGGGATCAAGGGTAATGAATTGGCTGATGCTGCAGCCAGGTCACTGCAACACAACAATACTCTTTGCCTGTTAGTCCCCTATACAGACTACAGGCAGCTAATACACGTTAAATTACTCTCCCAGTGGCAAAAATTTGGCATGGGCAGGTCACAAACAAGCTGTATCAGATAAAGCCTGTAATCCAACACTGGCAGTCTAGTCTGCGCAAGAACTGCAGAGAGGAAGTTGTTTTTATCTCGGCTCCACATAGGACACAGTCATCTTACACATGCATTTCTGTTGAGGGCAGATGACTCTCCTATGTGTGAGAATTGTGACACCTTTTTAACTATTCATCATATTTTAACTGAGTGTCCACGTTTTAGACACGAACATGATGTATATTTTATCACTTTTAGTCATCTGGCTGAGCCTTTTACATTCAGACAGATATCGTCTGACAATGACCATGTGTCTGCTGTTTTTAGCTTTCTAAAATCGGTAAACCTTTTTACTCGCATTTAAAAATCTACCTTGTTATTGTTACTTGTTTATTGATGTTTGTCTTATACAGTTTATACTTGTTTTTATATCTTGACTTAGTGACCTAATTCATTAGGCCACTGAAAGTTTTATTTTTTTATGACCAGGTTTTGGCACATTATAGTCTTAGTTGCTAATGTGCCAATAAAACCCAATCAATAGCTCAGTGATGTAGTGCCTCCTAAGGTGATTCATAAGACATTTTCATAGAAGGAAATCAATCTTCTTTTAGTTTCAGTTTATTCATTTAAATATATAAATTTCATCTTTACATGGAGTGAGGGAAAAAAAAACCACAGCTTTCCTGTTTTTTTTTTATTAACTAACTTCACTAACTTAACAGCACTTGGCCACTTGTGGCACTATTCCTGCTTCCCCATGGAGGGGCCAGTTACTTGAGTAGGCAAGCCATCCTTCAGAACCAAAAGGAGTATACTAACATGGACACTGAATCTTTTCCTCAACTTGATCCAACAGGATCATCCACTGATGATAATGATAAACCTGGTTGCAGCCATTCCCAAATTAAAAGACTATAAAGCAAACTGTGTCAACTGGACCAACCAACTTTCCTTCTCATACACTATCTAATCTTCCTGTCAGTAAGTTACCTTTATTTCTGATTTAGAAATTGTTGGAAGATGTAGCCCTATCACCCAAACCAGTAAAATATCTCCAATCAGGAGACCTATTAGTAGGAACTACTCAGCTAAACATTTGGAATCACTAATGAAACTGTCAGTTTTTGGTACAATACCTAGTGAAGTATCCCAAATGCCCTATCCCACTCTGAATACCACGAGTTATAACAGAATGGGACCTTTCAAATGTCTCTGAGGAAGAAATAGTATAAGAGCTCAAAGATCAAAAAATCATACAGGTCAAAAGAATTCTAATTTGAAAAGATGGCCAATTAGTACCTACACATGTAATGTTATTCTGATTTTAACACACTAAAACTACCATCAGTGAATACTTAAATTGTAACATTTATTCATATATACCAAATCGCATATGGACACTCTCAGATAACATGCTAAGGATCTATGTTGATCAGCAGATCATACTCAATCTGACTGCATTGGGACATCCTTCTCTTGTCCAGATTGTAAAGGTGGCCATCCAGCTTGTTCAGAGAATTGCGAGTTATGGAAAATGGGAAAAAAATACAAAATTACAAAACAGAAAAAAGAGTAACCTATCAAGGAGCAAAAAAAGCAAATTGCACATTATGCAATTTATACCAAAACACCTATGCACAAACAGTCCACTGAAATCACTCAGTAGCTACTCACACCGATATGTCACTCAGAATTGAGTAGTTTGGGTGGGCTGTTGGTTTGAATTCTTCCAAGGCATCCTTTACAGAATGGGCTAGATCTGTGCTTTTTGGTGAACAGCCTGTCATAGTAGAGCAAGAAACAACACACACCTGCAAATGTTCAAGGAGCAAACAAAGCAAAAAACGTCAGACGCTGACAGGAAGAAAAAGCCTTCCTCTGTGTTTATGGACACTGATGCCAGAACCAATACAAATAAACCGATCTGATTCTGGACCTTTATATAAAAAAGGATATTGACACAGTATGTCCAATCACCAGAAGCAAACCTCTGAATAGCAGACTGATCAAAATGCAGCCCACAAAACTGATGATAAGTAGCACATACTCCAAAGGAACTGTAGAAGCATACATGTAAATTCTGAAGACCTATAGGATCTAATGAATGAATTTACTCCATGGGTATTCCCCCACCCGCACCCCAACGAAAAACTTTACAACATATAGAAATGACCAAAACTCTGCACATGGATGTACAGTGATTTTTAGCTGCCTCTAAAATTTCTTTTTATCATATTCCTCTTCAAACTTATTTAGAAGCTGTTGCTATATGTAAGGCACCGAGAATAATGCTAACTTTAGTCTCAATATATCTTCTGCCAAATAACTCCTGTACACTAAAACAACTTGAAGAACTTATAATGCAAGTGCTGATACTTTGTTTCCTCAGTAGCTTCAGTGCACAATATCCACTGTGGGGCTTCCTCCATATGGATCAAAGAGGACATCTCTTTGAAACCTTACCAGAATAACACCAGCTGACCCCTACCAAACACTAGTCATCATACTTTCACCTTCCCACATGATTTACTTCAGAAATCTATCTATCTGTATGTTCTCATCTCCTGTTCCCAAGTGTAGAGTGGACAGTTCCTGATGTTCCATTCAGTAGTGATTATTTTCTGAAAGTCCCATCTGTCATGTAACATGGAAGTTCTCCCAAGCTTACTGGGAAAGTTGCTGATGCTATTGTGGCAATGTTAGTTGGGTCTGAAAACTGCTGGCTTGGGGGGATTCACAGACTAATAGATTAACAGTAGCCGCAGGCAGAGGTGGAAATGATTCTTGCACTTCTTCTATTGGAATGAGCAGCAGCCCGGAAAGCAAGTTGCTCAGGATTTCAGGAACTGCTGTGAGTCGTGAAACAAGTAAATACATGGTCTGTGTTAGAGTAACTAAGAGTAAGAACAGGTGTGAGTATAGTAAATAAATTTGATGAATTTGAAGTGTTCGTCAAGACATAGGTGGATATTGTTGGGATATCAGAGATGGAATGATTCTTGCACTTCTTCTATTGGAATGAGCAGAAGCCCAGAAAGCAAGTTGCTCGGCATTTCAGGAACTGCTGTGAGTCATGAAACAAGTAAATACATGGTCTGTGTTAGAGTAACTAAGAGTAAAAACAGGTGCATGTATAATTGCGTGTACAACAATGCTAGGAATATAGTAAATAAATATAGAGAAGAAAAATGCATGAGGTGCATATAAATTATCAGGAGACATAGAAGCCTATCATATATGTAAGCTAGTCTCTTTTTTATTTTTATTTTTTTTATAAAAACCCCAAACATGAGAGGTATTAGAACCTATAGTACTTAGTACCATGCTTGGGATGGAGGTTGAGAAGACAAAAGAAGATATTTGTTGACATTAGACTTGAAATTCTGTAGACTGTAATTTTCAGGAAATACGATTGAAGGAAGGTTGTTCCAGAAAATGGCAGTTGAATGAATAAACAAGGAAAATGAAAAGTTGGTTCTCTGAGTTTGAAGTTGGACAGTAAATGGCTAGCTGGCTGGTGGCACGTGTTTGGACTGTTTTGAAAGATAGAGCGGGAATTATAGAAGCCAATTCAGAAAAGCCAATTACAGATACTTCCAATTCGTGGAAGTATCTGTAAAAAAAGGCATGCAGCAGAAACAGGATGTCTATGAGACAGCGAGTGGAGAGACTCTGTTAGACTAGTCATTAATTAACCTAACTGCCCTCTTCTGAATGGAATCTAGACACCTGAGAGAGGTTTGGGGGCACAGCCCCAGATGTGGGAACAATATTCCATTGTGGGGCAGTTTTCTGATTTGTACAGAGTGAACAGCTGTTTGGAAGAAAAGTAACGCCGAGAGCAAAAGAGAAAACCAAGTTTTTTAGATGAAGAGGAAGCAATATTTGTAATGTGCCTGGGCCAAGAGAGATCAGAAGTCAGGGTAATCCACAAAAGAGATATATCATTTTGCCTAGAAATTGGAGTGTCATCAAAGATAAGCATAGGAGCAGAAGAATCCTTTTTGCAAGATATAAGACTAAGTTTTAGAAGGATTGAAATCAACTAAGTTGTTTTTGCCCCACTGTACAATTACCTTGAGATCGGCATTTAAGGAATTGGTAGTGGATATTCGAGAAGTTGAAGCTGATTGAGCAGGGCAAGGTTTCTCAAAATGGAAAGTGGAATGCAATGTGCTATCATCGGCAAAACTATCGATAGGGTTTCCAGTCAATGGAAGAAGGTTATTAATATACAAGAGGAAAAGAGTGGGGGAAAGAACTGAACCTTGTGGGACACCAGCATTAGTCAAGAAGTAAGAAAACAGAGAGCCATCTACCATCGCCTTCAGTGAGCCATCAGAGAGAAAACTGGATAACCAATTACAAAAAACAGTTGGCAAACCATAAAATGGAAGCTTGTTTAGAAGGCATTTATGCCAAACACGATCGAAAGCCTTTGAGATGCCAAGAGCGACTGCTTGTGTTTCACCGAACTTTTCCCTTGAATTTGTCCGCCAATGGTAAATAAGCCAGAATATCACCAGTGGATCGATGCTGATGGAATCCATACTGACGATCGTTGATCAGATGGAAGGTTTCTAGGTAGTTTAAGAGGTGGCAGTTAATTGATTTCTCCATTAATTTAGAAAGATTGGATGGGAGGGATTTTTCACTCTTTTTAGGAACTGGCTAGATATGAGCAAATTTCCAAGCAGAAGGAAAAATACCTTTGGAATAAGAAAGTGAAAAAAGGTGGCAAAGAACAGGAGTAACTTCAGCGCGGAAGTTTTGATCCATCAGGACCTGGAGCTTTCTTAGCATCAAGATTCGTCAAAATCCTTCTGACATCCTATTGACGGAAGACCACAGGAGGCATTGAATGGAGCATGCTGGGAATGGTAGAAGGTGTTTTACCAAGATCATTAATACGAGAGTTGGAAGAAAAATGGGATGCTAGCAGGTCAGCTTTATCCTTGGCTGAAGTGACAACAGAACCATCTGGTTTTGACAGAGGTGGGAGAAGAGATGGACAAAAGTTGCGGCCACTAGCTTTGGCAAGAGACTAGAATGCTCGGCTACCATTAGGGCAGGAAGCAAGTTTTCTACTCTTACCCTGTTCAAAATCTAGTTTGGACCAATTAATAACTGCTTTACAATTGTTGCGAGCTTTGGTGTAGGCAGAAAATGAAACTGAAGTATTGGAAACAAGCCAATTACGATATGCAACGTTCTTCTCTTGAACAGCCTTAGCACATTTATAGGAAAATCACGGTTTGGATAAAGGAGAAGATTTTAAAGTGGAGTGTGAAATAAAGGATTCCATTCCTACCAGAATAATTTCACTGACATGACTTGAGCAAACATTGACATCAGAAGTTTTGAAACAGTAATCCGACCAAGGAAAAATAAGAAAAGAAATATTGCAGTTCATTCCATTTTGCATTCTTGTAATGCCAAACAATACGAGGTTGGGAATAGCCATAAGATAAAGGCTCCATTGGAGAAGAGACAATCACCAAGTTGTGATCTGAGGTGC
Source organism: Mastigoproctus giganteus (assembly GCF_048544385.1). Taxonomy (NCBI): domain Eukaryota; kingdom Metazoa; phylum Arthropoda; class Arachnida; order Uropygi; family Thelyphonidae; genus Mastigoproctus; species Mastigoproctus giganteus. The sequence goes on from NC_143577.1 coordinate 89,888,079, forward strand.
CTAAAGGACCACTCACTTCAACTGTGTACTTAGAAGGGCTGTTTGTGAGAAAACGATCAAGCGTGTTGGCTGTATGGTTAGGATTGTCCGGTATTCTTATAGATAAATGAACAATCTGTGCAAGGTCATTAGAAATTCCAAAAGCCTCAGCATCTCAACCATCTAAGTCGGTGTGACTAGAAAACGGAAGCCAGCTGGAGTTGTGAACATTAAAATCACCAAGGAAAATTACCTCACTGTAAGGAAAGTTGGACTGGAGAAAGTCAAGTTGCAAAGAAAGGAAGTCAAAGAACTCCAAGTGATTAGTGGAGTTGGGAGAAAGGTAGAGACGAGATGAATTTGACACAATGAGGTAGAGAGATTTTAAGCCAGAGAATATCGAAAAGAGGAGATTCCAAATTGCCAAGTCTCTGACAGGGAATATTGGAATGGACATATGCACAAATGTACCACCTTTGATGCGAAAGGAATCATACAGCAAATAATTTGGGCACCTGAGATGAGCAGTAGTTGAATTAAATAACTGACATTCTGTCAGAAAAAGTGTATAGGGTTTGGTAGACTGCAAGTGGAAATGGACATTGTTGAGATTAGAATTGAGACCACGTATATTTGTAAAATGAACTAGGAAGTGTTTGGGAGGTTTAGATCTTTTCGCAAATATGCTTACTCCGCGATTCAATGGTAAGAAAAAAGTGGGGGGGGACATGCTGTATGAAGTAATGAAATTTTTGGATATGGCGTACACATGGTAAGAATATACCCTGATCCTTGACATAACATGGCCTCAACAATGCACCCCGCATACACACTACTCGGACTCCCTCGAATCACTATCTGGCAGAGTAGAGTTAGCAAGATTATACACTAACTGATCTGGAAGCCTCCTAAAGAGGTACCAATAGTTTCGGTCCTGTATACTAACTAGCGGCCGGCCTGCGAACACCGTTTTAGAGCTGTACCCTCGAAATGTAAGGAAGATTGGATCTTGCCATGATGTTCATCATAACCTCAGAAGTCATCGGTCATATTGCATGATGGAAGAGATGGGGAAGGGTTGACCGGAACTTAGCTCTGTAATCAATGACAAAGAAGGTTAGGAAAGTAAAGGCAGATTATGAGAAATCTTTAACAATGGATGCAAATAAAAACAGCAAAGACGTCTTTACTTATATAAATTCTAAAAGGAAGGGGATGAATCAGATTGATCCACTTGATATCAATGGTGGTTTGACTGTGGATGATCATTCTCAGATAACTGCAAACTAAATGAGTACTTCGCATATACATTCACACATGAGGAGTCATTCAAGAAAGAGAGGGCCAGATGTTTATCAAGCTCTAAAAGTTAAATGATTTTTAATAAATGAGAGCAGTGGAGGAGAAATTGTTGAAATTAAATGTAAGAAAGGCACCTAGGGTGGATGGGATCTATTTAGTTATATTAAAGGAGGTGGCAAAGGAAGTAAGCAAACCTTTGCTATAATTATCAGAGCATCCTTGGACTCAGGGGAAGTCCACATGGACTGGAGATGTGCAAATGTATCTCCAATTCACAAAGGGTGACATCAGTAATTACAGACCTGTTAGTTTGACTTTTGTTCCAGGGAAAATAATGGAGTCACTGGTTAAAGAAGCATTGCAGGATCATCTAGACAAGACAGCAGTAATAATTTAGACAGCATGGGTATGTTAAGGGGAAGTCTTGTTTGACCAATTTGAGTGGATGCTATGATGTAGTCACAGAGGAACTGGATGCAAAAAATAACTTTGATATCATATACTTTGACTTCATTAAAGCTTGTTGCACATGGAAGACTACTATACAAATTGGAGCATTATAGCATCAAAGGCAAGTTGGTACAATAGATAAAAGGATGGTTGAGTGCGAGAAGACAGAGAGGTAATCAGTGGATACCGCTCTTTGTGGACTAATCTTATTAGTAGTGTCCCCCCAGGGTTCGGTGTTGGGCTCATTGTTGTTTTGTATATTTATCAATGATATTGATGAAGGTATATCAAGCTTAATGTCCAAGTTTGCAGATGATACAAAGGTTGGAAGGATTGTTAATAACAGTAACAACAGTACGCTGCTGCAACAGGACCTGGAAAAGTTGGGCAGAGAAGTGGCAACTGAAGTTTAAATTGACAAATGCAAATTATTTAAATTGACAAATGCATGTGGGTAGCAGTAACCACAGAGAAATGTACCATCTGGGTGGCATTATGCTTGGGTAGTGGAGAATGAAAGAGACCTGGGGGTAATTGTGCAGACAGATATGAAGTTTTCTGAGCAGTGCAGATAGGCTGCCAGAGTAGGGGTCTTGTCAATGATATGGAGGAATAAGGAGGTGATTATCCCCTTGTATAAGGCAATGGTCAGGCCACACCTTGAGTATTGCATACAGGTCTGGAAGCCTCATTTTAGGATATAGAATTGCTAGAAAGAGTACAGAGAAGGGCAACAAGACTGGTGAGGGGGAAAAAAGGAGTGCTCTTACAAAGAAAGGCTTAAGTTCTGCAAATTGCAGCATCTGTAGATCACCTGCGAGGTGATCTGATTTAGGTGTATAAGGCCTTGAATGGTTTGAGCAGGCTCAATGCTGATGGGATTCTTCCTGTTGTGCAGATTACAAACGTGAGGTGACATAAACTGAAATTGAGAAAGACGGTTGTTGAATACATGTGCGAAAATTTTCCTTTAGCCACCTGGCAGTTGATTGCTGGAACAAACTTCCATCTGTCATTGTGGAAGTTGATAGTTTAAATAAATTCAAAACAAACATTTGGAACGAATGGATGGGTAAAATGGGACGGTTTTTTTTTTTTTTTTTTTTGGCTGATGCTGTATAAGCTTGCTTTCTTGCATCATATGCCTCTACTAATGCTAAAGATAATCAGCATGCATTTCTTTTGACAACCAAATTATTACACCAAAATCTATAGACGAAGTCACTGAAAATATCACCAAATTCTGGCAGCAGCCTTCGAAGTAATTCCGCACTGTACAGCCTCACAACAATGTGCTAAGCATTGATGGAATGAATCCTGTACCAGTGCCAAGAAAGAAAATAAAAGCCTGGAGTCTCTTTTGTGAGCTTCCTACTATCTCAATCAAACCTCTTCTTATATAAGAAACTTAAAAGCCGACCGGGCTAGCCGAGTGGGTAAAGTACCTGCCCGGCAACCCAAAGGTCGCGGGTTCTATTCCCGCCTCGGGCTTGGATCAAAGTACTGCAAAAACCTTGGGAGGTGCAATATGGCCACAGAAGCCAATGCGCCAACAACTACCAAATCAATCAATCAAGAAACTTAAAGCAAAAGATGCCAAATTAGAAAACAAGCCAAAAAGACTCTTTCTGCAAAAAGACTAAAGACACCAGCAGAAAAAAAAATCCAACAGCTAAATTGCAAATATCTATAGACATCTGCTGTAGTCTTAAGCAGCAGGGGATATAAACTATCCTCTGTCAAGGAAACAGCTAATTTTCTTGCAGAAATGTTTTCCCAAGCATCTGCAGCATCCACCTATGACAGATGTTTTGGAAGAATATACGAACCTCCCAGTTTCTTGATTATAATCAGCCTTTCAACTACTGAATTTCAAAAAGCTGTAAACAGATCAGCCACTGTGCAGCTGGACCAGATTTAATATACTCTATAATTATAAAACATTTAAACAATAAAGCTGTGAATTCACTGTTAGCTTTCTGTAATCCGATTTTTTTTTTTTTTTTTTTTTTTTTTTTAATATACATTTCCAATCTCGTGGTATCGTTCTGTTGTTTTAGAATTTCCTAAACAAAGGATGGATCAGCCGCTTCCACAAAATTAGCAATCAGTCTCCCTTGCCAGCTGTCTTAGTAAAACACTAGTAAAAAATTATAAACAGGTGACTTATCTGGATTCTTGAGACCGAAACACAGTGGAACAATAATCAATTTGGATTCCAAAAAATGAGATCCTTTTTGGACCTTATTTATGATCAAATTCAATTCCCATTTATCATCTTGGTGACTTGAATGGGCATCATTCATTGTGGGAATCTTCCTATGTGGATTATAGATGACATCTAATTGAGACCCTGCTGGACAATGACACTTGTCACAAAATTTAACCTTATTAAATACTGATCATGATACTTATACTCGTCTTCTTCCCCACTGTATCCACTTCAGTATCTACTGTGCAACTGTCCACCCCATACTTTCTGATTAGATTCAAACACAACAAATCCTCTGTCCACAAAAAAAAAGGAGGGAAAAAGTCAACAATGAAATGGTAAACATGTCTTGATCAAAACACCTTAATTCTGAATTGAAAGAACTTCACCTTATTCTATTATTAATAAATAGGTTATAATTTTTGCAATAGGTGAAATGCTTTCATTTTTTAGGTATTTTTATGAAGGTAACCTCTGCAATATGCTGTTCAAACAGATCAGCCACAGTGCAACTGAACCAGATTTAATATACAGTAAACTCTCGATTGAACGGACTAATAGGGGAGAAGAGGTGTCTGTTAATGCTGAAAGTCCATTAAATCGAATGTAACCTGGGGGAAGGGGGCATTTTTTATTGTTCTTAATGTTAAAAAAAACTTTAATACAATATACAGTATTATACGATACAAAATTATGTCACAATTTGGCCTTTGATTTACGGATATCAGAAACAGTTTTTTTTTTTTTTTTTTTTTACGCTGTAAATTTCACAAACACATGCTACCAAGACACCTTGTTCTAATTTCTGTGCCACATTTAAGTTCACACGCTTTCTTTTAACTCCTCTATCACTTGATGCCATTTTTAATTGTAAGGATTGCAAAATTATTTAATAAATAAAGTCAAATTCAGAAATCACAGAAACACTGTGTTAGATAGAATGAATCAGAGCTGTACTACTCAATATGTTCTACGTTGATAATAATATTAGTAAAATATTATTAGTAAAATTGATTTGAATTGTGTTAAATTGATTATTTAATTATTTATATCTTACTCTAATGTACCGGTAAGTTGTCGATTTTTTAGTTTTTTCCGTTTTAATTTCTGGAGGGTATCATAAGGAAGTGTTCTACGCACTATATTGAGGTTAACTCCTCTTATTATTTTACTAAGAAACACTGTGTATACAACTTGACCATAGGACCTTGAGGTCCTATGGTCAACTTGACCTTGAGGCAGACTGAGACCGAAACAAAGTGAGTTGGTAGACCTGCAGTTTAGTGTCCCGAGTCACATTCAGCTCACAAGTCACCGCCTGCTCTTATCTGTAATCTGGGAAAACAGTTATTTGAATACATTTTCAGAAAGAATAAAAAACAGTTTCCTGACTACAATTTCCTGAATTTGATTATAAAATTAAAAGTAGGTAATTATCAAAACAATAATGGAAATAGGTAATTATTATTAATTTTTAATTAATAATAGCACTGAAGTTTTGTATAACCTAAAAAAATAATATGGTCTCAGCTAGTGTTATCAACCGTATAATTCCTTCGCTAGAAATCGAACTCAGAATTGGCAGCATTCTAATCTATCAGTACCTCATGAGGATAAACTTAGCACAAGCAATTCATGTCATGGAACAGAGAAGTTAAGTCTCGCACCTGCATCGAGTGACTGCTGTGTGAATAATATCATTTTTCCCACATCAACGAATTCTTCTCTTTTTTGAAAAAAATTGGATTGTATCATAAATTTTAAAACATCACTCTAATAAACCATAAATTGATTCTATCTGAAATTTGATTTTTATTATTTTCCTATGAATAGGCACACTATAGCCCCAGCAGCTCGTGCACCATTAAACCCCCATAACAACAACAACAACATTTTTCCCACATTAAATAACCCTAATGCAGTAGGTCCTAAGGCCAGATATCTCAACACAAACCAACCGACTGAGTTTCAGAGAGACCACTTAACTCATATGGGAAAATGCATCGACAGATCCCCAACGAATAATCCAGTGGCAAATTGCCTTAATGAAGACGTTATTGAGTGACCATATCAAGAAGCTACTACTTCATATACCAGTCTGCTGGATTGCCCGCCAATCCAGAATGCTATGCACTGTCTCAGTAGCCTTATGCCAAATAGGCTGAATAACAAATCATATGGGAACTTCCCTTCCTACTCATCTAGTCATAGCGGGTACAGCCAAAACAACTCCATCTTGACAGCTGGTACACAATACCCTACCAATAACAACTGCAATAGATTGTCAGGTGCATCATTCTCCTCTCAAATAAAACCCATGATCACAAAACCCATCCAACAACCTAAAGCCATCTTTGTTTCCCGAATCGACCCTCAGACTACTCCACACCAAATTGTATCTGAATGCCTATGACTCATGAATATAACTGTAAGAGTCACCTTACTGAAGAGGGCAGCCACATATGCATCCTTCAAAATTGAGCATGATGAAAAAGATATTAATAATGTTGCCGCTACTTCCGTCTGGCCAGTGGGAGCTCTCATCAGGCCTTTTTATTACAATGGCCATCCAAGATTAAAACAACCTCGCTATGTATATCCCAGTAAGCCAACCACAAACTCACAAGTATAACGCCAAAGGAAAGAAACCAGGCCATCTCAGAATATACGCACCCTGTCAGTTACACAGGATAATGAGCCGACCGGGCTAGCCGAGTGGATAAAGTACCTGCCCGACAACCCAAAGGTCGCGGGTTCGATTCCCGCCTCGGGCTTGGATCAAAGTACTGCAAAAACCTTGGGAGGTGCAATATGGCCACAGAAGCCGATGCGCCAACAACTACCAAATCAAAAAAAAAAAAAAAAAAAAACACAGGATAATGAACCTCTACCAGATCGCCAGTCAGATGTCAATTGAATTTCTACAATAGTCACTACCCGACACATGATACAAAGTGAGACTATACCCCGTAGAAGACCTACTAGGATACAGATAAAACCATTATCCATAGGGAAGATTTTTTATCAGAATGTTAGGAGCATACGAAACAAGTTGGACACATTGGAACAAATGCTCTTGTCACAATCTGCTGATGTTATATCTACTATGATTTTTAGCGTTTCTCACCAACCATTGAAGTAAAAACGAAAACCAAAATCTTAAAAAGCTTTATATTTAAATTTACAGTAGATCAAACAAAATAAATGTGATTATACAAATAAAATGTTACTGATAATAAAATACTGAATTAAGATAGAATAAAACAAATGTAGTTTACAGTGAATGTACAAATAAAATGATAATAAAATACTGAATTAAAATGCAATAAAATATACTAGATTAAAAGTGCTAAAATAACTGAAGCTTTCAAAGGCTTCTGCTTTCTTTCTCAACTGTTGAGAAACTGTCTCCCCTTAATATGGCATTTTAAAAGAACTATATAGCCCCAGTCTTAAAAGTTGCCTCCCTGTTTTTATTAAAAGCTTTTTATTCAATCATTCTTTCCAAGTTTGTTTAGGATCCATCTTCTCTCATCCCTTTTGTCAAGGGGAAGGAGTACTGCAAAGCTGTTTTAGTGTTACATGTTTTGACATCAAAGTAAATTCCATCACTGAACAATTTCCAACAACTGTAAATAGTGCCTTCTCTGTCGATGGATTTAGTAGCATGTTTTCTCAGTCATGCAATGTTAGGGTTATTAAAAGATAACTCCCATTGATCACCTTAACTCATGGACACTAGCAATGGATTCAAGTTCGTGCTGCAAAATTGTTTGCATACATTTTTCTCATAAGTGTAATCTTCCTCCTGAATCTGAAGTGAGGCTTGGATAAAACAATATTTGAATAGTACTAGATGGAAAATTCATGGGACTCATATTTGATAAAAAGTTGTCCTTTCTCAAACAGATCCATCAACTCCATACAAAGTGCACGAGAGGCTTAAATATTCTCCATTCTCTCTCTCTCTCTCCCCCCCCTCTACATGTTGAGGTGTGGACTGAGGCACCTTACTACACATTTACCATGCACTTGTGCAATCTAAACTAGAATACGGGTCCAGGTATACGCATCAACCGGAAACTGTATACCTCAGTGGCTGGACTCTGTCCATTATCAGGCTATCTGTATTGCTATTGGAGTATTTCAAACATCTCCTGTGCAGAAGCTATATGTGAAAACAAATGAATGACCATTATCATTTCAACATAAGTAGTTGTTTCTAAAGTACAAATAAAACTGAAATCCCTGCCTTACCATCCTACGTGTGCATCCATTTTTGAGCACATCTAGAAAATTTGTATAATGCCTGTCAGACTACCAATCATCCTTTTGGTATTTGTGTCCAAAAGTTACTTAGAGAGCTTAACATCATGGTAGACAAGGTTGCCCAAAGAAACCCTTCCACCTTGCCCTGCTCACATTCCTGCATGTAACTTTTGCCTTAAGAATTGGGTCAAGTCTGATACTCCATCTGTTTTGTTTACCTGCTGCTTTATTCACCATACTGAGCTAAACATTCCAGCTTCTTTCCAGTTTACACAGATGGCTTGAAGTCAGAATCATATGTAGGATCTGCTGCAGTCCTTCCAGAAACATATTCCAGCAGATTCACCCTGAATGTAGCATATACACTGCAGAGCTGCACACTCCAGAGTTAGCCTCAGATTATGTCAGGACTTGTAAATACTGACAGTTTATTATATATTCCAGTTTACCATTAGCATTATTAGAGGCATATGATGTAATAAACAAGCTTATACAACATCAGCCAAAAAAAAAAAAAAAAAAAAAACACCTTCCCATTTCACCCATCCATTCACTCCAAATGTTTGTCTAGTTCTGCCTTGAATTTATTTAAGCTGTCAACTTCTACAATGAAAGAAGGAAGTTTATTCCAGCAATTAACCACCCACTGGCTAAAGGCAAATTTCTGCACATCTATTCTACAACTGTCAATTGAATTTTTGTCCCCTCAAGCAATAAATCTGGGCAAGAGGAAGAATTCTATCAGCATTGAGCTTGCTCAAACCATTCAAACCTCAGTCAGATCAACTTGCAGGTGCCTAGTCTCCAGACACTGTAATTTGCAAAACTTAAGCCTTTCTTCGTAAGAGCAACCCTTTGTTCCATTCAGTAATCTTGTTGCCCTTCTCTGTACTTGTTCCAGCAGCTCTACATCCTTTCTAAATTGAGGCCTCCAGACCTGTATACAGTACAGGTATACAGACCTGGGTATATACAGGTCTGTATATACCCAGACCTGACCATTGCCTTATACAAGGGGATAATCACCTCCTTATCTCTGCTAGAAAATTTCCTGTATATCATTGACAAGACACCATGAGCTACTCTTGCAGCCTGTCTGTTCACGCCTGGATTATGGTTCTCCAGTATATGACTCTGCTAGGGTAAGCACATTAGAACAGCTGAATGTCATACAGCACGGTGCCCTGAGGACAGTCCTGAGAGCTTTCAGGACTTCTCCTGTCCAAAGTCTTTATATCGAGGCACATAATCCTCCATTACATCTTCATAGGAAGACATTACTGCTCCAATACACTGCCAGAATCCAGCATCTTCCATCTCATTGGGAGTATATTTATAATACTCAATGGGATTTGTTCTATGAGAGCAAACCAAATGAAAATAGACCTGCTTTACTCAGGATTAAAGATCTTGTTCAGAATTGGAATATTGATTTAAGTAATATTTTTCAGGACGCAACTGCTCCTGTTTCACCTTGGACATATGTTTCGACCTCTTACAATGTACATTTTCTTCAGTGGGGGAAAAATGTCATACCTCCTTGCAATATCAGGCAGTTGCCAGCTCACGCTACTCTGAACTCCTGTGCCTGTAAAATCTATACTGATGGATCAAAAACTGCCTCACAGTAGGTGCTGTAGCCTCATTACCATTAGCCTGCAGCATTTTCACTGCTGATTTATATGCTATCAAGTTAGCACTTAATAAAATTATTGCGCTATCCACCTCGCCTCCCATAATTTACACAGACTCCCTCAGTGTGGTGTCTGCCATAATGAAGAATTTCTCATCTTCCCCTCCTATCTTGAAATGCATTCATTCCCAGTTAATCTTCTGCAGCATGTCCATCAGTCAATCAGTTCTTGCTGGATCCCTGGTCATTCTGGAATTCCAGGAATTGAAAGTGCTGACATTGCTGTTAAACATTCTCAACTGGCTCTCTCACAACATCCTCAGGTTCCTTGTAGTGACTATAAGCCTATCATTTGCAAAGCATGCTACGACAACTGGTCACAGATCTGGAAAGGCAACACCAACAATAAACTTTACCAGATAAAGCAAGAACCAAAGCTGTGGCTCTCTCTGGCGTCCGACGAAACAGACGAAAGGAAGTGGCATTGGCAAGACTCAGAATTGGACACACTCATCATACACATCTTTTCTTACTATTGGGAGAAAACCCACCTCAGTGTTCATCCTGTTTGGTGCAACTTACGGTCCATCATTTTCTGGTTAATTGTCCCTTACATTCAACCATCTGCTCTAACAATTTTCAATCTCTCTCCACATTGAACATCTCTCATGATTTATCTCACTTCATAGGAAACGAAGCAAACATAGAAGAACTTTTGATGTACCTAAAATATATTGACCTGTACAGGAGCATATAATTAAACATCTTTAGCTATATGTTGCCTGTAAATAAACAATGAACAGACACAATTTGGCCTCAGTAGCCCTTGTGTTGTTAAGCCCAATGCCAACAACAACAGCAGACTGTCTACACTGCTCAGAAAACTTCATATCTGACTGCACAATTACCCCCAGATCCTTTTCATTCTCTACCCACCCTCAGTGTAGTACCACACAGTTGATACATTACTCTGGGGTTACTGCTACCCATATGCAGTACTTTACATTTGTCAATGTTAAACTTCAGTTGCCACCTCTCAGCCTATCTGCTCAACTTTTCTAGATCCTGTTGCACTAGCAAAAAAATAAATACCTCACCCATTCCTGAATCTTCTTGAAAGGTATTAAAGCATTTTTCGTGAGATTTTATACCCCTGGAATGTTCACTTTGTTCCCAAATGGCATCAGCTGGATTTAAAAAAAACAATAATGATAACAATAATAGCCAATATAGACTTATTTTATTTCATCTTCTTTGATTCTTAGTGAAGAGTCTTAGTGTGCTGGAATAGTAGCACTTAGTGAAAGTACATAACAGAGAACTGCATGTGTATTCCCGCATGATGTCCTTCATTATTTTCTTTATTGTTTTACTCATTTAAAGTTAACGTAATTTCATTTGTCCTTTTAAAGTTTTTATTTCTTTCAGCTTTAGAGAAGGCAGATAAGCATATGGAAAACAGTATTATTTGTGCATATATTGCCATTTTACTTGGTTTTCTTGTAGAGAGCAACAAAGTAAGTTTTTATTTCAAGTAACTGTTATTTACTTAGCATATTGTTTTAATATTTGATTTTAATATGGACTGGACCAACATAAAAAAATCATAAAGATTCGACAAAATACTGGTAAAACACTTTGTGTCACCTACAGCTGTAAATTTGCATATATAAGCGTCATTGAAGTTTCTTATGCAATAGCACATAATGCATTACATTTCATTACATGGTATTACATACTGTAAAGAAAATAAGTTGTTTGTGTTATGTTAGAAGAAACCTATACTGCTGGAATGTGGCATCATTTGAGGTGTATAAGACCTTGAATGGGTTGAGCAAGCTGAATGCTGATGGGATTCTCCCTCTTGCTCAGATTAAGAACGTGAGGGGGGCACAGTTTCAAATTGAGGAAAGACAGTTGTAGAATAGATGTGTGGATATTTGCCTTTAGCCAGCAGGTAGTTGATTGGTGGAACAGATTCTGTCTTTTGTTGTGGAAGTTGATAGCTAAATAAATTTAAGGCTGAGCTGGACAGGCATTTGGAACAAATGGAGGCGTGAAATGGGAGGGTTTGGGTTTTTTTTTTTTTTGGTCTGATTCTGCATAAGCTTGCTTTCTTGCATCGTATGCCTCTACTAATGTTAATACTAATTTGCCTTCACAGCAAACTAGAATTGAATAATAAATGTTCAACAATTGTTTTGTTTGTAGATGCTGACATATTCCTTGAACCCCGTAGTGAGTATTATTTGAAAACAGTCTAAATCTTCTTTGAATGGTCTCAAAACAGCTTAATTATTTTATAAAAGTATTATTGTTCCCTGTGGATGAAGGCACTACTTCAGGGACACTGGTTTGAATCTGCAGACCCTGTTAATATGGCTAGCAGAGAATCACTGTATTGCAGTTAATTATCTGTCTCACTAATGGTGGAAATGCATCAACCTTGGTAGTAATTGCATTGAGTAGGGAATGGGTTCATATTCCTTGTAGCACATCATTGCTCTTGTTTTTCTTGCATCTATTGATCACATGAAAACTTCTGCAATGATCTTCATACATGAATTATGTTTCATATCGTTACTCATCATTTGTGAGTTTTCAGATAAGCATTTCTGAATAGAAATGCAAAGAAAAGCATTTTTGTGCAGAGAGCAGATAAGCATTTCTGACACATGGAATGTGTCAGAAATGCTTATCTTTAAAATTGTTAGTTTGTATAGATTATAGAAGAAAATGAAAATGAAGAGGAAGAAGAATAAATTAATAGATATTTTTCCTATCTTACCATGAAAAATTTTTCACATAATTATACATGAGGATGTACCAGTTAATTTTCATAGGAATTTTTAATAGGAGTCAATACCTGTTGGTTTCATTGTTTTCTTTTAAATTAATTTACTTCCTTAATTTTAATAGCTGTTAAATACAATTTGAATTCAACACCTTTTCTTTTACCTAAGATGGTACTAATAGCTAACTTGGAAAAAAAAAAAGAATGAGGTGGGTGGTGTTTTTTTTTTTTTTTTGTAATTCATATATAAGCATGCTTTCTTGCATCATTTGACACTACTAATATTATACACAGAGGATGCTGCTGTTCAAAAGAATAGAAAGGAGAAAGAGCAAAAGTTAGTTTACTAAATTTGAGTTGAACTGTAAATAGATGTTGACTAGTTGAGCTATAAGCTTGGACAAAGGAGATGTTTAGAAGGAAAGTAATATTTAGAATTAGAATAAAGGAAATCTAGTTTTTTAATGCAGAGAAAAGAACATTTGTAACATGATTTTCCCAAGAAAGATTAAAAGTCAGTAATCCCAAATTACGATATGTTTTTAAAATAATTAAAGTTTTGTTCTCTTCACTGCAGAATTATATGGAGATCAGCTTTTAAGCATTTGATGTTGGCTATTCTGTTGGTTTGTTGAGGTTTGCTGAAAATCAAAGTGTAATACACCTGTCATCAGCAAAACTATGGAAAGAATTTTCAATCAATGGGAAGTTACTGATATACAGAAGGAAAGGAGTGAATGAAAAAACAGATGGTTAGGAAAAAATGAGAGCATGGAGAGTCATCAAACACAGCAGTTAGGAAACTGGGATCATTGTCTGTTATCCTCTCACCAATGTAAGTTAAATGTTAAAATAAATATTACAAATATACGCTGGTTAGGTTAGATTTACTTGTAACTTACAACTGGTGGGAGGATAATATACAATTAAGGAAAATATTACGTCTATCAACATTAAATTTAAAAATGTAATGCAAATTAAATTAATAAAAATAAATGCAAGGGTACTGACATGAAAATTATAGCCAAACCCATGAACAAATTATACACATTTTTCAGAAATCGACCGTTAAACAATACATTCCAATTACAACATGACCTCGTATACAACATCGCGTGTGAAACTGCAATTCGGTTTATGTAGAATCTACCATGGGGGGGCACAGTTTCAAGCAAAACAACACGAAGCTTCAGTTCAGGCAGGTCGAGCAAATGCTTCGGAACTTTCATTTCATGCAATAAATGAACAACATTCATTCGGCTTTAAAGAAATAAAAATTATAAATATTCAACATAACTGCTATAAATTACTTATTGCGGAAACCCTAGAGATGAAGTTATGTAAAAATTCAATTAATATCCATAGACCATTCTTATTATCAGACGATTGGTTATTTATGTGCATGCATGAAGAACAAAAATTACTACATAAGACAAATGCTTCTGGTTGATTTTTGAGTTGCTCTTATTCCTGTGAACATGTAGGTTCAAAACGTTTTGGCACCTCCATAGCCAGGTGAGCAGGAGCAGCAGTGCGTAGCACATGCTTCTTGATTAGACCGTGCGCCTCCGTAGCCAGGTGGGAAGGAGCAGCAGTGCGTAGCACACGCTTCTTGATTAGACCGGGGTTCGAGCCCGTCACCACCAAATATGGAGGATGCGGAAAGGTCAGGGAATGACCACCGCATATCCCCGGAGCAATATGGCCTTAGTTGCTAATGCTCCTAAAAACCAAAAAACAACAAAAAAAAAAAACAACAACATCTTGATTAGACCGAGGTTCGAGCCTGTGACCACCAAATACGGAGGATGTGGAAAGGTCAGGGAATGACCACCACATATCCCCTGAGCAATATGGCCTTATAACAACAACACACCTGTGAAGGGAAATTAATAGCTCTCTATTATCAAGCAAATTCTTAATGCATGAATAATCACTGCTGATAATCAGATCAAGAGTAGTACTCTTGCTTGTTGCCTCTCGAACATGCTACTATGGAAAACAATCATGTTTTCCATAGTTCATATTCCTTGTAGCACATCATTGCTCTTGTTTTTCTTGCATCTATTGATCACATGAAAACTTCTGAAATGATCTTCATACATGAATTATGTATGCTGACTACTTATCATGCAGAAGGTCTGCTCATGAATATCTCTTCTGGCTTGAATAAAGCAATTTACTTTTTTTTTTTCTTTTTTTTTTTGTAATGTTATGTCATTTGAAAATCTGAACACAGCTCTTCAATCCACAGTATCTTACATCCATGTACTGAGGTCATTGCTCCTGGATATGCTGAAAAATGTTATTTGCGATTTTTTTTGCCTACAGTTTTCAAATCTTCTATTTGAAAATGGAAGATGGTTCTGACTTTGTCATAGGAATTGTTACTGCCAAGACTGTAGAGTCTAAAACAAGAGAATATTGTTTTGCTCAGTGAGGAAGCACTTTATTGTTGCATTTGACTACTTATCACGCACGAATGATGTTCTTATAAATACTGAGATAGCACAAATTCCATCAGTTAGCAGTGCATCATTTTCAAATTTGAAATGTTTTGTGGACATGTTTCTAAAATTTTTTGGTGTTGTTAAAGGTAAAGAAATTGCTGAAGCAATAGATGTTTTGCACCATTAGTTCTTTCAGTTTCAGTGCGAGAACCTACCAGACCCAATTGTGAAAGAAAAAAGAACTGACGTACAGTGGTCCTTTTTTAAAGAACTGACAAGTACACAAGCAAGCTTGAATATAAGAAATTATCTGAAGTCAGTGATTGGCATTTTAACAATTCCTCATAGCAATGCTGAATGCAAGGGAATATTCAGCTAGGTTAGTAAAATAAACTGAGTTCAGATCTTCTCTTTCTAGTGAGCTTTAGAAATACTTGTGATGATCAGATCTAGGCATTGGGGGCCATTATTATGAACAAAACTTGGACTCCACATTTCTGAAGAGAGCAAAGTGCAGTAGCATCTTTCTTGTAGTAATCAAAATCAGCATAAAATTTATATCTAATAAGCATGCAAATGGAAATCCACAGACAGAAAAATGTTAAGTAAGCTAATTTTATTAGGATGCTGTAATGATACACTCCTCTGGCTGTACTTTAAAATAAAATAAAGCTCGTACACATTTTATTTTGTTAAAATAAAATGTGTATTCTGCCAATGAAATTTAATTTATAGTGCAGTGTAGACTTAAAAAAAAAAAAAAAAAATTCTTGCTTTTTCTAAAAAAATCTTTTTTTTTTTTTTTTTAACTTGTTTTCTGTTTTAGCCCTACAACCTCCTGTTTTCCTTCTGCTTAGAAATGCCTGATCTTCAGCTTTTTGAAAGTCAAAAGTTGGTAGCTATTTATTCTGCTTGCTCAGATTACAAACCTGAGGGGATATAAATTCAAATTGAGAAAAGGCAGTTGTAGAATAGTTGTGTGTAAATTTGCCTTTAGCCAGTAGGTGGTTAATTGCTGGAACAAACTTTCATCTGCTGTTGTGGAAATTGATAGCTTAAATAAATTCAAGGAGGAACTGGACAAACTTTTAGAGGGAATGGTTGTGTGAATTTTTTTTTTTTATTTGGCTGATGCTACATAAGCTCGTACACTTGCTTTCTTGCATTACATGCCTCTATTACTACTACTACTATTATATCTTGTTTATTATTTTATGGCATTCTCTGCTTAAAAAGAAAGCTGGATGATGAATTTCAGCAGGTTTGACATAATGGCTGACAAGCTGAACTGTGTGTAACCTCCCTTCACACCCAGTAGGCACATGTATTTCAAAGAATGGCCAAAGTTGATCAATCCTGCCACCTAGTGATGTCTGTCACCCTTATACACCCAGCTGGCACTTTTGTCAAGTTGTTCATTCAGCGAGCATCTTTTCTTTAATGACAGGAACAAAATTCTGGTTACTTACTGATCCACTCTTTGTGTGTAAATAGATGATATTGAGTGATTTTCATGGATTTAAAACATGAATTTGAATTATTTTCTGAACTGGCTGAGTTTTATGTTTTATACATTCTGTAATAATTCAGCTAACATAACAACTCTCAAATTTTCCTTAATAGTAAATATATATATATATTTTTAATTCATCCAGTAGTTGTCTGTATAGTTTCCTAACTGTTGTATTTTTTATAGGTGTGTATTACTCACATAAAAAATTCCATGCCCAATGGTACCCTTGATGATATAGTAGAAATTCTAAAAAAATTTTTGGATTTTTCAATTTGTGTGGTGAGTGTTCCATTGTATAGGTTGGCTAAATGATTTTATTAAACCTTTAAGTTAAAGATTGATACTGGCTAAATTGAAGTAGATTAGTAGTTTACAATATATCAGTTTATTTCATATAAAACATTCCTTTCACTTATTTACTTAATATGTTCACTGCCACCTAAATATGAGACCATCCGTTCAATGTGCCATAATTTTTGAAATATTGAAGAAAATCAACATTCTTACATCTCCAGCATTCCTAAAATTCATACATAATAGTTGAAAATTAAAAGTTTGGAATTCATTGCCAAAAGTGAACACTTCAGTTCTGAACAAATCAGAACAAATCTTAAAATTTTATAAAAAGTTCATTCATTTACATATATTAACATCAGCGCAAATAAATAACGAATAAAACCATTTGCCAAATCTATAAACAAAAGCCAAGCATTACTGCAAAGCATTCATTCAGTATGCCAATACTAGGTAGCTGTTAATTTCATGTGCCTTTACATTTACAGCACTCATTTGTTGACAACCTCTCATATGTGTTATGGCTCATACGGGTGGTGTGTGCATTTTGAACACAGATATGGATTGCAGAATATTCACTCCTAGTGTCATTTTACACATATATGGGCACCTCCATAGCCAGGTGGGCAGAAGCAGCAGTGCATAGCACACGCCGATTAGACTGGGGTTCGAGCCCGTGACCACCAAATATGGAGGATGCAGAAAGGTCAGGGAGTGACCACTGCATATCCCCGGAGCAATATGGCCTTAGTTGCTAATGCTCCTAAAAACCAAATAACAACAACAACATACACATATATGTGTAAAGGCAGTGAGAATGTTAAGTACTATCTTAAATAATAACACAACTTGCTATTTTGATAATATTATGTTTTCAACAACTATATTTGCAAATGACTACTTTTTTTTTTCATTTTTTGTTCCCCAAAACCAGTTAAAAGATAGATAAATAATAATGATTGTTTAATCCAGTTATTTTTTTGAATCTAAGTTGGAAATGTGTTTTATTGGCTGTTATGAGTGGATGTTCTTTGGAGAATTTATACAAGTGTATTGATATTGTCAGTGAGTTGCATTTCATAATTCTTATTGGTATGAGTGAGCCTGTATCCTATTTGCAGCAACTTCTATTATCTGTTACAAATCGTCATACTTTTTTGAATGTTAGATGACTTCTCGAGTTTGGTTTGAACTTACGGGAGGGGGGGGACATCTTTAAGCTGCATTTCCTTCACTATAATTAGGTCCTGTACACTCCGTGAGAGTGTACTTGTTTCGTCACATATTTAGAGAAGTGTTGGTTTGAATCCCATTACAGACTAGGGGAAATTTTGAAGAGTGAATTCTGGCAGGGCTTGAAGCTAGCATATCTTTGGAAGAAGAAGTAGAGGATCCCCCCCCCCATAAGTTATTACAGGTTTTTCTGCTCACACAATGTGCAGATTAGCCCACGAAAATGCACTTCTATATGCAGTGACTGATTGGAGTATGACTTAAGATGCCGAAGCTCTGTAAAAATAGTAACCATACTGGTCACTTTACATTTCCAAACTTCCTCACAAAAATGAAGAAAAATTGAGAAAATTAGTTTGTGCTTATCTTTAGAATTCCTAAACCATGTAACTGTTGAGTAGTGATCATGTTTACCCTTAAAAGGGGGGGACTCCCTTTCATTATGGATTCCCTGATGTCTGATCACCTAGTTCAATTCCCTCTTATTCTGCTTTTCCATTTAGTTACCTGTCTGTATCTTTTTGGGGGCCATAAATTAATGAGAAGGGCAACGAAATTAGTGAATGGAACAAAGGGTTGCTGTTACCAAGAAAGGCTTAAGTTCTGCAAATTGTAGAGTCTGGAGACGAGGCACCTGTGAGGTGATCTGATTGAGGTATATAAATAAATAAATAAATAAATAAATATTCATTTATTGCAAATACAGCAAGCCCATCACAGCACATGGCTAGGGGCAGATAAGAATACAGAGGAAATGATATAAAGTATATGTACATAGCAAATTTTAGCAAATACATAGCAAATTTTATATAGATATTAACAATGGCTAGGAATTTTAGTTATGAATTTAAAAAATTGCAGAACAGGGCATTTAGCTTTCAGCTGCCATTACTGGGTTGGATTATTTTTCTTCCTTTAATCAGAGATCTGACTCCTGTAGGCTTCAGAGTTGATTAACCTGTTGCAATCAATGTTGGGATGATTTATGAGGTGAAGAGATGCATTGGGGAACATTCTGTCCATTTGTTTGAGCCTGGAGAGGTTGGATTTGAATCGCTGGTTTCTTGTATTTTCCCTGTTGGGGGCAGCTATTATATTGCCTAAATTTGGTGAATCGCATGCAGAGGTGATTATCTTTGCAAGAAGCATGACTCCAGACTCGTTGATCATCTGTTGCAGAGGCTTTGTTTTTAGGTTTTTATAAAGCTGTTGCCTGGATATTGTATGAGGAAAGCGAGGCTTCCTATTGAGCCATCTAAGAACCTAATATTCTAGGGCAAGGAATTTCTTGACGGTTACTTGGGGAGCACCAGACCAGATTTCGGAAGCATAGGACAGAATGGGAAAGATGCATCTTTGAACATGCTTAATGACTGTTTTTCTGTCTTGAATTGCTGCTGTTTCTTGTTTGATTAACCATTTTGCTTTTTGAATTTTTTGAGCAACATATAAATAGTGGGCATTAAAGGAGAGATTTTTATCAAAAACAACTCCAAGGTCTTTGTGAGCGTAAACATTTGGGATTGGGACATCTGCAATTTTTATTTCTATGTGGTTGGGTTGTTTCTGAAGGGAATAAGTAATTGGAGCAGATTTGCTTGCATTTATATTCAGATTGAGATCTTTCAGGTACTCGATGATTTCACAAATCTGTGAGTTCGCATCATTGATAACTTTGCGAATATCATCACTGGCTTTGGAGGTTATAAATAACTTTAAATCATCAGCATATGCCAGTAGATTTGGATTTTCTTGTAGAAGTGGTTGAAGAGATGCTGAAAATGTAGTACTGGAGAGAACGGCTCCTTGGGGAATGCCTGTTGAGGTTGTGACGAGAATATCGTCAGTATTAGTGGGGAAGAGGAGAAGTCTGCGATTTAGGCTGTATTGAAGATAGGAAATAATCATTGTGTCAACGAGAAAGTGATTTTTTAGTATTTGAAAAGCTTTTTTGAGATCTATGTTGTCGAAAGCACCTTTGATGTCAAAATAAAATACGTCGCATTGTGCCTTGTCTTGAAATGCAGTTTGGATGCGTACAATGGTGTCAGCTAGGCTTGTTGTTGTGGAGCGCCCTCTGGGACCAAAATGCATATTGACAGGTGCCTTGGCGAAGATTGCATGTTGAAGATATGGGAGCATAATTTTTTCAATAATTTTAGTGTTTATTGACAAAACAGCAATTGGTCGATGGCCGGGATGGTTATTTCTGCAAGCTTTTTTGGGAATCAGCGTAATCCTGAAAGTTTTCCACTGTCTTGGAAAGAATGGCTGGCAGATGCACCTGGAAATGATATGCACTAACGAATCAATGATGTATACGCTGGACAATCTAATAATAAAACCAGGGATGCCGTCAGGGCCTTCACTACTATCAGGGCGTATTTGGTTAACTGCATGCTGAACTGTATTTTTGTTCACAAGTTGGTTAATTAGCAGGGCTTGATTCGGAGACACATCATGTTGCACTTTGTCTGCTTGTTCATAGGAATTAAATGCTATAAATCTGTTTTGTATACCTTCAGTGAAAATGTCAGATCTGCTTGTTTTCATATTGCATCTTATCCATTCAACAACTAGATCATGCTGTAAGGTAGCTGTTGTTTTTGTAGAAAGTGCTCTTTTATTGTGCTTTAGCGTGGACATAACATAATTTTTGTATGACTGAATTTTTTTGAGTTGAAACAAAGCTCTGCTCTTTTTATATTTTATGTGTGCTGATGAAGTGCCGTATTTCTTCCACTGTCTGTGGTATTTTTGCTTACTTTTAAAGTATGGTTTCAGGTGGGATTTGAACCAAGGTTTGGAGTGAGAAGATATTCTAACAAGTTTGGATGCCGACTCTGTTTTCAGTTGATTCAGCCATTTTATAAGAAGAAAGGTGGCGTCCTGTATAGGAATATTTTTGAGAGAATCCCATGGGTAGTATTTTAAGAGCTGCAAAAACTTTTCTTTCTGAAGGAATTTAATTGATGATATTCTTTTAGTGATTTCCAGAGGGGTGCGAGGATTCCCGCAGCAAATTGTTGCTTGCAGTTCTATACTTTTGTGGTCAGATTTAAATGTAATGTTCGTACTAAGTTTTTCATGCAGTGGAAAGTTAGAGTATACAAGATCAAGCGCTTGATTACCTCTTGTAACAGGGACATTGATTTTGTTTGCTCCTAGAACTAAAAATGAGTCAGACAGCAGCTTCATTTGTAGATTATATTTGGGCAGGGGAAGGTTAAAGTCGCCCATTATAATGATGTTAGTTTGAGGCTTAAGAACAGTGGTGATCCAGGTTATTACTTCATTAATGATGTCATCAGTAGGTCCAGGCGGAATATAAATATTATAAATTTGAAGCAGAGATTCCTTAACTTGAATTAGTAGGGAAATTCCTTCAAAGTTGAAAGTATTAGAGTTGTATGTGTTCAAAACTTTAAATTTGGATTTTAAAATTATTGCTGTCCCACCACCTCTACGATTAATTCTTGATGTCATGAATGGCGTGTAGCTGAGATTCTTCGGCAGTAGGAAAACATCTTGTAAAGATTCCTGCATCCACGTTTCAACTAAACATATGATGTCATGTGATTCTTCAACCATTAATGAAATAAGCGTAGATAGTTTATTTTTTATGCTTCTTACATTTTGAAGAAAAATGCTGAGATGGACATTTGTGTTAGAAGGATGTTTGCAAACAGATGTATTGGATGGCAAGTTAAATGGATTAGGATGAGAATTAGGAATATTATTCTCTAGCTATGCAGAGAATTCAGCAGATTGAGAATTAGTTGGTAACTTTTCACTAGGGTTGTTGACCGATCCTCCAATAGCTCCATAAAATGGCATGACGAGTAGACCATTTGGCCAGATATCAGGATTTAGATATTGTTGTATGTCACAATCCTTTAGCTCAATTCTAAATGATGAATATGTGGGATGTTTTGTTCTTATTTTGAACTCTTTACCTGGAATTTCTAATTCTAATAGTAGTTGGTCCATCTGCGGGGAAGTAGTATTCGGGTCTAGCCTGCTAACAAAAATGTTACTATTTCTAAGCGTCGAACTATTTCTGTTTCTAATTTTAATACAAGACTGCATATTTCTTGTTCCTATTATGCTTGCATTTCTGTTGTTTTTGCGAGGAAACTTAAAACTTGGAGTTTGTAGGCAAGCCATTATGGGAAGGCACTTCAGGATAATGCTCAGTGCGATCATTTTGACAGTGCACGTACAAATTGCTTGGTTTTTGTTGATTACTAATAGAGGTGGATATAGGTTGTCTGCCTGTGTCAACACGTTGCGAGGAAGCACGATTGTGTTCTCGGACAGAAAGAGAGCTAGAGCTTGATTTTTGGTATCGCGCAGCTGTTTTTTCTGGAACGAATTCTTCAGCATCTGGGCTGAGGGCTGGAACTGCAGAGGCCTGATGAAAAGAAGGGTGAGGCACCGGATGGCTTTCGACCATAGCCTTTAGTTCGAGAAGCAAGTGGTAGAATTTACATTGCTGATCTTCAATACGAAAAAGATGTTGTTTAATATCTTCATTTTCTCTAAATTGTTTCCTCAGCATTTGTTCCAGAGAGGCAGATGAGCGATCATTGTTTGGGGCTGTTGAAGGCAGGGGGGGACAGAGAGGAAGCGTCATCCGTTTGGGCAGAGACATCTTTAGTTGACTTCCTTGTATGGTCTGAGGGCTTAGGAGATTGTACTATTTTGACGGGGGAAGACGAGGGATGGTCAGCGTTGCTAAGGAGATCAGCATCTGTTGGGGTATCTTGGGAATTCAGCTTATGCTGATTAGGAGACTGTAAGTTTGCATTCCCCTTGTTAGTACTTTTGCTTGAAGGGCATCTGAAATTGTTTTTTAAATTACTGGATTTAGAAAAGTTCTTGATTAATGAACATGCATCACAAAAAACCATACTGCAAATTCCCTTGCAGATAACCCAATTCCGTACTGTTTTTTGACAGACATTGCATGAAACCGCTTCTTTAGGTGGCATGTTGAAGAGTTGAGAATGGCTTTAAATATCAGCAAAAAGAATGTAACAAATAAGCAGGTGAGCCGTTATTGACACAGCAGGGAATCGAAGAGAAGAGTATTAAGCCTGAAGAAATAACAAAACAGTTCGGACGTGGGAGTGGCGGACTGAAAAATTGCTAGAGGGCTGCAGGACTTTAAGCAGGAACACTGCCAAGGTCACGAACAGCTTTGTGTCAAGGTAGGAATTTCAGGTCAAAAGTCAATGACGTTGCTGTTTGTAGCTATGCTAAACAAAGGCTCAGATAGTAACGTTGCACACTAAAAGTTTAAGCTTAAATAAATAGTACTCATCTTGATGAAGACTTCATAAAAACCATCTAAGTTGCTTGATAGTCATCTATGGAACATGTCAATACACAGATTTTATAAAGATGCCATTTAAAAACTACTTAAAATCACTATAAAGCAGGAGCTGAATCACACATAACACCTAGGCCATAAGGTCTTGAATGGTTTGAGCAAGCTCAATGCTGATGTGATCCTTCCTCTTGCTCAGATTCTGCACCTGAGGGAACATAAATTCAAATTGAGGAAAGCTAGTTGTAGAATAGATGTGCAGAAATTTGCCTTTAATCAGCGGGTGATTGATTGCCAGAACAAACTTCCATCTGTCATTGTGGAACTTGACAGCTTAAATAAATTCAAGTTTGAACTAGACAAGCTTTTGGAGTGAATGGATGGGTGAAACGGGAAGGGTTTTTTTTTTTTTTTTTTTTTTTTTGGCTGATGCTATATAAGCTTGCTTTCTTGCATCGTATGCTTCTACTAATGCTAATTCAGTTGTTCGCATGCACGTGCAACATTAAGAATAAGTACGGTATAACTGTAGGTTGCCGTAGCCCACATGTTTTGTAATAATAATGCATCCTACGAGGGATAGTTAAGATGGCTTAGAATATCATAGCCAATTCACACAGCACACATATGGAAACAGTAAACACACTTATATCAATACACATTATCTTTTTCATCACCCGAGTATTCCATACTAAATAAAAACTCCAAAGTCTGAGTTGAGAAGAGCATTCCAGCATCCTTTTTTCATGTGGTGGTATTCTCTTGACCACAGCTCGGGACATTCTTTCCTAGGCTATGTGCCATAGTTAAATAGATACTGACCTGTAAATGTATTTTTCAAAATAGCGAAAAACTCTTAAGATGACCAGTATTCACATCCTAAACTTTCCAATCTGCCCCTTAAATGGGTCTAACAAATGATATGCTGTTGACATAATCCCTAGCATGTAGAACACTATCTGAAATTATGATCTAATCATCTCACTACCTTCATCAAGAATCATAAACATCATAAAGAATCATAATCATCAAAGTACCATTCGATAGATTTTTATCTTTGGGTTACCTACATGTGAACAGTATTGTAAATGTAATTAGGTTAGCTTTTACTACTCTGTACATCATATGTGATTTGGCAGAAAAGATTCAGGACAGCCATCTTTCAAGATTCCTTAATAATCTTAATGAATAGCTTAGTGTCCTACTCTCATTATTAATGATTGTGTACCCCAAACCTTTGACGAGGCAACCACATAATATTATATGTTTGTGGACAAGGCTCCAGGTGCCTATATACCTAATTGTATTTTGATTATGTGTAACCATTTCTTAATCAGCATGATAATATCATTTCTATACACAGCAACCCAACTGAAGTTGTGCAGGGCATAACATCTCATATTGTGAATTCCTTCACAACAATTTGACTGCCTCAGAGCTGATAACCCAGTTGTGAATTAACTTCACAATATGAGAGATGTTCAGTGGGATGTAATTTATTGCTAATACACTAACTTATATGACAATAAACCCTTCCCACAGTCTGAGGCTTTTTAGCCCTAAACACTACACACATTAAAAATAATACATGTAGGATTTGGGGCTAAAAAGCCCTAAGATTTATTATGGTTGTCAGTCCACTCACCGACAAGGGGGCCAAATAGCCCTAAAATGCTGTTGTACATCATATTCCTTGTGGTGCCCACAGAGAATAAGTAACAATAGTCTTCTCTACTGAGGAAGCATTATTTATTCAAAGTATAATGTGAGATAGGCAACCTGTTGTGAAGGAATTCACAATATGAGATGCACTAACTTATATGACAGTAACCTTCCCAGTCTGAGGCTTTTAGCCGTAAATCCTACTCACATAGTTTATGTTAAATAGATCTGTCATCACTGATTTCTGTTGTCCCTAAACATGACCATTTTATTCTTAAGATAAATATATATCACAGCATCTGAGGAAGAGAGACTCAGATCCTGGCTGTTGCATAGATAAAACACTTATTTGCACATTATTTATGTGCCATTTGATGATATTTGAGACTCATCTCAAACACTGCTCTCTCCCAAAACAACAAAAATTTATCAAATAACACAACAGTCAACAATTTCACCAAATGCTGATCTCAAAGCAATAGAAAAAAACAACACAATACCAATTTCATAGATACTAATTACAAAAATGAAGATGAAAGCTATCCCTAATAGTTTCATCTTTGTGTAACTGATGGACACCAGTAGTTGCCAGTTTTTTTTCTCAAAAAAGAAATAGCCAAATCAGATTGTCATAAACAGACACACAATAAAAATCATCAGAAACAACAAATAAACTTAGATAATATGTACAGTACTACAATGGAATTGCAGCAGTCTCTGAAGTAAAGGCCACCACTCCAAATTCTGTCTATCAACAACCTATCCCAATGAGCCGGATACTCTGACTTCCTGCCTGTCTTCACTGATGGTTCCAGGGCCCTCCCGGTGCCAAGCATTTATTGTGCAGTTAAAAAGTATTTTCTCTCCTGCGACTCAGTTTTCCTTGTTTTCCCTCTGCTTATTACATTTTCCTGCTAAGTAGCTCTATTGTCTTAAAAGTCCCAAGAAGAGAGCTCAGAAGAAAGAAGGTATATTTTTCTTTAATTTTTATTAGTTTTACTAATTTTAAAACTGAGACTATCGGTGGAGGAGTAGCTGTTCTTGTTAATTCAAACATACCTTCCAGGCACATTCAGTTACAAACTGCTCTAGAAGCTGTGGCAACTCATATTTCAATTAGCATGTCAATTATATTAAATGTAGTTAACAGCATAATGAGCAAATGATTGGAAAGTGATTGCTTAAGGAATCTTTAAATAAATATTCAAATAGAGTTGCAGGCCTACGTTGCATTTATTACATTATGCTAAAACAATTACTTGAAGAGGACTTATGTACTCTACTGATTTTCTATAATTCGATCTTCTCAGAAAATGTTTATCCCCTTTCCTGGTACCATTCTTTCATTCTTGCCCTACTAAAACCAGACAAAAAATGAATGGATCATGGCCGGCCGAGATGATAGAAAACTGGCTAAATGTTGTCTGGAATAGATACCTGGGTGCTCTGTGTAACCCACCTAGTATGTTCTTGACGATATTGTGTGGGAAAACATGGACTCTAAGTTGAAAAGTGATTCAGACTCTGAACGTGAAGAAGTTTTAGAGTCTTATACTACAGAAGCAAATGAAGTATAATATATGATAAAATGTCAGTAAATTGTATTCTGTTGAAATAACTTTTTTTGTAAATTTATTTTAACATTTTAATTTTTCCTTGTTAATGGTACTGAAAAGAATGGTGCATCTTATAATCAGTGGCATTTTAGAATCAATGAAATATAGTAATTGTCTAAAACAGTTGAACATACTTTGGTAAATATTTTTCATGTCATAAAGAGCTGACCGATATACCTTACTACATCGGTCTTTACAAGTCTCTAATATGTTCAAGCTTAGATTATGGTTCTCCAGTATATCAGACCCTGGCTGCCAAGCATTTTGTGATTGAATGATTTTTGTGAGTTGTGATTTTCTAAAAATCGAATTCTAGTTTGTTTTACATTCCTCTCTTTAATAAATTATTTTATTTAATAGCAGCTCTTATTCCAGAAGTTATTTGGTTGAGAGCAAGAAAGGAAGGTGCCTTTCTTTATTTTTCTTGGTCTTATTATTAACTTCTACTAATCTTCATGAGGCACTGCTCCTGCCTCCAGTGGAGGAAGCCAGTAACCTTGATAGAAAAGTTAGTCTGCTAAGGGCTGAAAGGAGATAACATTGATCACAAAGGATGTTATCCATCACTTGAGCTGCGAGGCTCATCTTCAAGGGCAGACCAAACCAATTTTTACTCATCCCATCCCAACAGACAATAAAAAGATCCAAAAAAGAATCACTGTAAGCCCTACTCAGAATAACAAACTTTGCAGGTATTGTGGTCACAGTTACTCCACATGCCACCCTAAATACCCATAAAGGTGCCCTGTCAGAATGCAACTTAATAAATGTTTTCGAAGAGGAATTAGTCCAAGAGCTATAAGAACAAAAAGTTGTACAGGCAAGAAACCTGTTCACCATCAAGAAAGATGGTGAACTTGTACCTGTACACGGTGTTATATGCTGACCTTCTCTAAGCCTTCCAACTACAGTTAAAGCTGGATACATAAATTACCATATACGACCCTCCATTCCTAATCCTGTTAAGTGCTTCAAGTGCTAAAAATTTGGCCATACTCAAACAGTATGCTGAGGAGACTCGGTGTACCCCAACTGTGGGTTCAAGGAACACACACACACACAAACTGCACAGCACACACCAGTATGTCCAAATTGTAAGGATAACTATTTTGCTTACTCGAAAGTCTGTGAAACTTGGAAAACAGGAAAGAAAATAAAAAAGTTTAAAATAAAACATAGTGACTTACCAGGAGGCAAGGAAACAAGTTTTATTCACTGTACCCAAATATACATATGTAACTGCAACACAAAAATATATATCCGAAGGAACTCAAAATGAAGTATCCATACCACCAGCCATATCTATTTCAGAATGGACTCAGGCTGTATTGGTGACTCTGCAGCAGTACCCTAACATTAGCATTAGTAGAGGCATTTGCTGCAAGAAAGCAAGCTTATGCAGCATCAGCCAAAAATAAATAAATAAATAAATAAAAAATAACCACTTCCACTTCACCCCTCTGTTCGTTCGAAATACCTGTCCAGCTGAGCCTTAAACTTATTTAGGCTATCAACTTCCACGACAAGGGATGGAAGTCTATTCCAGCAACCAACCACCCGCTGGCTAAAGGCAAATTTCCTCACGTCTATCCTACATCTGTCTTTCCTCAATTTGAATTTATGCCCTCTCAGGTGATTATTCTGAGCAAGAGGAAGAATCCCATCAGCATTGAGGCAAATTGCTGCTATAATTGTGCAGGCAGATATGAAGTTTTCTGAGCAGTGCTTGATGGTCTGCAAGAGTAGCTCATGGTGTCTTGTCAATGATATACAGGAATTTTTCTAGCGGGGATAAGGAGGTGATTATCCCCTTGTATACGGCAATGGTCAGTCGACACCTTGAATACTGTATACAGGTCTGGAGGCCTCACTTTAAGGAGTATGTAGAGATGTTGAAACGAGTACAGAGAAGGGCAACAAGAGTAGTGAATGGAACAAAAGGTTGCTCTTAGGAAGAAAGGCTTAAGTTTTGCAGATTACAGTGTCTGGAGACTAGGACCTGCGAGGTGATCTGATTGAGGTGTATAAAGCCTCGAATGGTTTGAGCATGCTCAATGCTGATGGGATTCTTCCTCTTGCTTAGAATGATCACCTGAGAGGGCATAAATTCAAATTGAGAAAAGACAGATGTAGGATAGACGTGAGGAAATTTGCCTTTAGCCAGCGGGTGGTTGGTTGGTGGAATAGACTTCCATCCCTTGTCGTGGAAGTTGATAGCCTAAATAAGTTTAAGGCTCAGCTGGACAGATATTTAGAACGAACAGAGGGATGAAGTGGAAGTGGTTATTTTTTATTTATTTATTTTTATTTATTTATTTTTTTTTTTTTTGGCTGATGCTGCATAAGCTTGCTTTCTTGCATCAAATGCCTCTACTAATGCTAATGCTAATGCTATCAGATCACCTCGCCGGTGCCTAGTCTCCAGACACTGTAATTTGCAAAACGTAAGCCTTTCTTCGTAAGAGCACCCCTTTGTTTCATTCACTAATCTAGTTGCCCTTCTCTGTACTTGTTCCAGCATCTCTACATCCTTCTTGAAATGAGGCCTCCAGACGTGTATACAGTACTCTAGGTGCAGTCTGACCATTGCCTTATACAAGGGAATAATCACCTCCTTATCCCTGCTAGAAAAATTCCTATATATCATCGACAATACACCATGAGCTACTCTTTCAGCCCGTCAGCACTGCTCAGAAAACTTCATATCTGCCTGCACAACCACCCCCAGGTCCCTTTCATTCTCTACCACTGTCAGTGTAGTACCACAGAGTTGATACGTTGCTCTGGGGTTGCTGTTTCCCATATGTAGTACTTTACATTTGTCAATGTTAAACTTCATTTGCCACCTCTCAGCCCATCTGCTCAACCTTTCCAGATCATGTTGCAGTAGCATAGTGTCAGTAGTGTCCTTGACAACCCTGCCAACCTTCGTATCGTCTGCAAACTTGGACATTAAGCTTGATATACCATCATCAATATCATTTATAAATACAGAAAACAATAATGGACCCAATACTGAACCCTGAGGGACTCCACTAATAACATTAGTCCACGATGAGCAGTGTCCATTGATTACCACTCTCTGTCTTGTCCCCCTCAACCACCCCTTTATCCATAGCAGCAATTTGCCTCCAATGCCACACTGCTCCAATTTGTGCAGCAGTCTTCCATGTGCAACAGTATCAAAAGCCTGTCTAAGATCCAAGTATATAATATCAAAGTTATTCCCTGCATCCAGTTCTTTTGTGACTGCATCATAGTATCCAATCAAATTGGTCAGGCAAAACTTCCCCTTAACAAAACCATGCTGTGTCTGAGCTATAACTGAAGTCTTGTCTAGATGATCCTGCAGTGCTTCTTTAACCAGTGCCTCCATTAATTTTCCAGGAACAGAAGTTAAACTAACAGGTCTATAATTACTTGTGTCGCCCTTTGATCCTCCTTTGTGAATTGGGGTCACATTTGCACATATCCAGTCCATGGGTACTTCCCCTGAGTCCAAGGAAGCTCTCATAATTATGGCTAAGGGTTTGCTTACTTCCTTTGCTGCTTCCTTTAATATAACTGGATAGATTCCATCCACCCCAGGTGCCTTTCTTGTATTTATCTTCAACAATTTCTCCTCCACTTTACTCTCAGTTATTACAAGATTCTCTAGCTTACTGCCAGAGTTGAATACACCTCTGGCATTTCCCTCGCTGAATAACTCCTCATGTGTGAATGTCGATACAAAATATTCATTCAGTTTGTTAGCTACCTGAGCAGGATCATCAACAGTTGACCAATCGATATCAAGTGGACCAATCTGATTCATCCCCTTCCTTCTTTTACATAAGCAAAGAACTCTTTGCTGTTTTTCTGTGCATCCCTTGCCAAAGATTTCTCTCGTAATCTACCTTCGCCTGCCTAACCTCCTTTGTAACTTGGTTACAGATCAACTTGTATCTATCATAGGCTTCTGTGTCACGTGTTAATTTGTATGTATCCCATGCATTTTTCTTCTCTGCCATATGTCTCATTAGTTCATCTGACATCCACTTAGGCCTAAACCTTGAACAATATTTCTTAGTTGGTATGTAAAGCCTAGTAGCTTCCAAGATAAGTTCTTTGAATGCTTCCCATTTTGAATTTGCTGTTGGTAACATCATCAGTTGGTCCCACTGTATAGAATTTAAATACTGTCCCAGTCCATCGTAGTCGCCTTTACGAAAGCAATAACCCTTCCCTTTACCCCTAATGGTAGTTACCTCTTTGAGTAAATCCCACTTCAGCACACTGTGATCACTGCCACCTAGTGGTTCATTTACCTGCAGATTCTTAATGCATGAAGAATCACTACTGATAATCAAATCAAGAGTATTACTCCCTCTAGTTGCCTCCTGAACATGCTGATGTAGAAAACAATCATCCAATAAATCCACAAAAGCCTTGCTAATGTGTGAGTGACCAGCCCCCAAATTCCAGTCAATATCTGGGAAATTAAAATCCCCCATTATAAGACTCTCTGATATACTGGCCCACTCTATTTCCCCAACCAGTCATTAGGCCTATAGCACAGTCCTACTCTCAATTTTGATCTCCCAATGCTTATGTCACACCAAACTGACTCGACACTGCTCTGTCCAGCAATGTCGACTGGCTTCACTTCCTTGGATTTTATGTATTTTCTTAACTAATAGCATAACCCCTCCTCCCTTCATATCCTGTCTATCCCTTCTGTAGACATTGCACTCCCCCAAATTCCAGTCTGCATTCCTTATATCTGTGTGACACCATGTCTCTGAAATCCCCACAATATCTGCCTTTGATGTTTTTAGCAATACCTCAAATTCATCAAATTTATTTACTAAACTCCTAGCATTGATGTACACGCAAGTATACATGCACCTGTTCTTTTTCTTAGCTACCCTAACACAACGCATGTGTTTACTTGTACCCCAATGATTCCCAGCAGCCTCTGAAATATCCTGCATCTTATTTTCCAGCTGCGGCTCATTCCAATAGAAGCAGTGCAAGAATCACTTTCACCTCTGCCAGTGGCTACTGTTAATTTATTAGTCCTTGTATCCCCCCAACTCTAGCAGTTTTCCGACCCACCTAACACTGCCTCAATAGGCATCAGCAAACATTCTTGCACCCTTTCTTCACATGTCAAAGATCAAGCAAATAATACCCCAGTGATGGTACCACCAACTACTACTCTATTCCTTTCAGGTACTGAGATACAAAAAAACCTCAGCGCTCGAAAGACTTGAACCATAAACATAGAAATCTATGACACCACCAACATTGACAAAACCATCGTAGAAATACATACAATAGAAGATATGTGTGCTGCATGTCCCATATTACTGAGAAAGGAAAAACTAAAATTGGAATGCTAACAAATTGGCTCTAAAAAGCATTAGGGAACACTTTCTTCTTCCAAAGTTAATAATAGACCATTTGATCAGTGGAACATAGAGGTCTCTGTTGCGATATTGACAACTTGTATCATCCAGTAGGCATCTGTCTACAAGAACAAATCTCTCTCCACAAGTGACCCTTTCAGTTAGAAACTATAACTGTACAGGCATGATAGGATCACTACCCACAGTTCACATGGTGGTGCTGCTATATTAGTTGATTCCAGCTGGCACTTGGAATAACTCTTACTCTTGTGTCTGTATATGTATCACGAATCAGACATGCTCACCGACTGAACTAGATGACATCCTAATACTACCACCTCCTTTCTGTGTGTTGGGCAACTTAATACACATCACTAATTATGCGGATCATTACAGGTCATTACTGGGGATGCATAATAGAGCCCTTTCTTGAAAAGCATAACCTCATGCAGCTTAACACAGGCTCACACACCTGTGTCCATTTTGAAACAGGGTCCAACTTCTGCTAGAGACTTGCCGATATGCTCTGCTACATTACATCCAGACTTTGACTGGTTAGCTTTAGACAGTCCGTTAAATAGTAACCATTTCCCTATAATTTGTAAGTTCTACACACAGAGAAATTTAAATGAAAGTAGTCTTGCAAAATGGAAATTCTCTAACGCTGACTGGAATAAATATGCATCCAACATTACACTAAATGACCATATCATCCAGTATCAATCCATGGATACTGCCTTTAAACCTGTTACAGAACAGATGTTGGCAGCTGCTGTTATTGTCATACCACAAACTTCAAATAAAATACACAAACTCATCAGCTACTCGTGGAACTCTGCACGTAATACTGCTAAGAGAGAAGAAAATGACATGGAATCAGTTTCAGAAGAATCCAACCACTGCCAATCTCATAAACTACAATAAACTTAAAGCACATGCCCATTACATCAGGCAGAAAGGTATGAAAGAATCTTAGATTGTTTTGTCTCATCTGTTACTAAAGACCCAGATGCAGGATTGATCTGGCAGAAAATAAGATGCCTTACTGGAAATTTCCATCTATTCTTTCCTCACTCATCATCTATAATGGACAGGAGGATAACCCTTCCTGAGGATATAGCAGACTTCCTTGCAGAATCTTTTGCTCATCATTCTGCATCAACTGCATGTGATCCATCTTCCCTAAAAGACAATTCAGTGCCTGAAAAATATAAAATGAATTTTGGAATGAAGTCAGCCCTCTCTTATAATTAACCACTAACGATGTATGAATTGGAAGAATCTTTAAAAAAAAAAAATCAGCCAACAGTGCACCAGGTCCAGAGAGCATATATTATCCTAATGTTAAAGAACCTAAACAAAAAGCGCCTTTTGCTCTCTCTCTCTCTCTCTCTCTCTCTCTCTCTCTCTCTCTCTCTCTGTCTCTCTCTCTCTCTCTCTCTCTCTCTCTCTCTCTCTCTCTGTCTCTCTCTCTCTCTCTCTCTCTCTCTCTCTCTCTCTCTCTCTCTAGGCATCTCTGTAGCCAGGTGGGAAGGAGCAGCAGTGCGTAGCACACGCTTCTGATTAGACCGGCGTTCGAGCCCGTCACCACCGAATACGGAGGATGCGGAAAGGTCAGAAAATGACCACCGCATATCCCGGAGCAATATGGCCTCAGTTGCTAATGCTCCTAAAAAAAAAAAAAAAAAAAAACCAAACAAACCTCTCTCTCTCTTCTCTCTCTCTCTCTCTCTCTCTCTCTCTCTCTCATCTCTCTCTCTCTCTCTCTCTCTCTCTCTCTCTCTCTCTCTAAAACTTTTCAGCCAAATTTTTGTTGCACTTTTTTTTTTTGTTAAGTTAAGTTTTTGGGTGTTAAAACTTAACTTATTAAAAAAAAGCCCTACACCCAAAAACTTAACTAGTTTTTGGGTGCAGGGCTCAAGCAATTTAAAAGATGATTCAGATTCTAATTGTAAATTAGAGAGGGGGGACTGAAGGCTGGGGGAAAAAAGAGAGATATGGGGTCCATAGAGAAGATGACCCCCAAGTCAGTGGAGCAGGACCAAGCCCCACCAGAGGGAAAAGAGGGGGGGGAGAGGAGACCAGGGGTCACCTCCCTGTTCTCATTATCCCTCCCTAACAGTAAAACTTATCCTCCTTGATTGGCAAATTTTAAATCCCTTCTAACTCAGAATTATTCATTAGAGATGAATCATATTCTCAGTATTAAGCAGATCTATCTGACTTATTTAATTTTCTAAAGTAGATTCATTTATATGAACTTTTCTAACACACATAACTAGGAGGAAAAAATAATAAAATTTTCATTTACATAATTACTATGACAGGTGCAATTTGGTTGCTCATGTGCTAGAAAACTCCCATTAAAACCAAACCAAACTGACACATGACACAGCTAATAGAGCTACATTAGAATGACTAAATGTCATCCAGCACAGTGCTATGAGGACAACCCTGGGAGCTTTCAGAACTTCTCCAGTCCAGAGCCTTTATGTTGAAGTGCATGATCTCCCATTACACTTATGAAGAAAAAAATTGGTGTCTCACTAGTCTGCTAAGATCCAGAGTCTTCCTCTCATCCTATTTTGAGTATATGTATAATAAATACCCTTTGGGATTCCTATTATGATAGTAAGCTAAATGAAAACCGACCTGCAACATTCAGACTTAGAGGAATTTTTCAAACTTGGAATGTTGATTTAAATAAAATTTCTAGGATGCAAATCTTCTTTTACCACCCTGGTTTCATGCTCCTGCCTCTTGCAATGACTGCCTTTGCCAATGGGTGAAGAATATTTTATCTTCCTCCAATATCAGACAGTTGCACACAACTCACCCAGAGATGAATTGTTAGCTGATTCTTTTACTACTTTTACTAAAAAGCATTGTGTAGGGAACTTTTTAGCTTAACGTGGGTTAAGTATCTTAATCCAAGATACTTAATTGATCCAGTATAATCCTGTTTGACCAAGTTAAAATTACTTGACAATGTATCGGAAACTTCATTATATGTCGTACTATTTCTAACTGTTTGAGGGTTCCACAGCTGATTAGATCTGTGCATTGGAATGATTCATATTAAATCCATCCATCTCTCTCTCTCTCTCTCTCTCTCTCTCTCTCTCTCTCTCTCTCTCTCTCTCTCTCTCTCTCTCTCTCTCTCTAACATTAAAAATAAAAATGAAACATTAGGTAGTGTTCTGGGTTATCTATGAATAAAGATGTGATCTGAACAACCAAATTTTGAATCACACCAAAGCAAATTTGAAAGGCAGATATGTTGTTTTAATTATCTTTTTCAGCTTCATAAATATCTTACATTAATGTGACTTAATTTAAGAGATATATTCTCCTGTTTAAGAGTCATTTAGTATTCATGTTTTTATTTCATATTTAGGGTGCCAAGAAAGAATGTGACATTAAGTTGGTTCAAGATATAATCCAGATCTTTTCTTCCACATTAGAAGAAAATTCCAATGCGTAATTGCAGTATTCCTATAGTGAAAGTTTTTTTTATTTTTTTTATTTTTTTTATTTTTATTTTTATTTTCTCATTTTCTTTGTCATTTCAAATTTCAGTTGCTTTAAAATTGATGTAAAAGTAATGCATTATGTGTGGATGATTTTTAGAATGTATATATTGTTTAAGTCAACTCTTTATGCATAATACATGTATGCCAGGTTTTTATTTAATTTAGCAAATCTGCTGTTGAATCATAACTCATTTTGTAAAATGTTATAGCCTTAATTATTATATTTTATTGCACTAATTGTATATACTTATAATTAATATATATAATTATTATGAATGCCACATTTTCTGATGTATTGTACAGTTTTATAGAAAGATTTTTAAATTTTTTTATAGGATTTTTCAATTAAAATTGCTAACCCGACAACATTTGCTTGTTTCTTTTTCATTCTTTATTACTAGTAGCAGAAAAATGATGCAAGGAGGCAAACATATACTGAATTATCCAAGAAAAAAAACAAACTATGACTCATTTCATTTGCCTGTCTTTTCTAATAATTTTTCAAATCTTTCTTTAATTCATTCAAATTACCCACAATTGCAACACTAGTTAGAGCAGTTTTTTTTTTTTTTCTTTTTTTCACGGCAATCAGTTACTCTATAACTGAAAGCAAATTTTTGCACATCCACCTTGCAGATATCCTTTTCCTATTTAAATTTGTGTGCATGCGCATGCGCTCATGCAAAAATAAAGATGCCATCAATGTTTAGCTTACTCAATCCATTCAAAGACTTAAACTTTCCAATCAGAACTCCTCATAGGTGCATAATTTCGAGAAGCAATTTGCAGAGTGTGAAAGCCTTGAGTACTCTTTTGTTCCCCTCACTAATCTCATTGCTCTTCTTTGTACCTGTTCCAACAGATTAACATCCTTCCTAAAACGATGCCACCAAACCTGTTTATAGTACTCAAGATGCTGCTGCTGGCAAAATTCCTGTATATCATTGACAGAACCCCTATGTGTTTGAATACATAGGGGTATTCAATACATAAAATAAATTGATTAAAAAAATTTTCTTTTCTTCTATTTTTCTAAATTTCTGCATTGTCTTAAGTTCCCAAAATTTCTCTTGATTTTCCAAATCTTTTACTTCATTGATTTTCATAATTTGTGTTCTGTATCTGATACACCAAGATAATGTAGAAGCATACCGGTGTTTGTAGGTTTTCGATAGATGTTAAATTGGATTTTATGCGAGTCCCAAGTAAGCATGAAATTGTCTTTTCAAAATAATAAGAGGAGTTTAACTCAATATAGTATGTAGAACACTTCCATATATTACTCTCCAGAAATTAAAACGAAAAAATCGAAAAAACTTACATTAGAGTAACAAATAATTAAAAATCACTTTCACCCAATAAAACTCAATTTAACACAATTGAAAATTAATTAAAAGAATTTTAATGAAAAAATTGCAAAACGATTTTTCTTTCCTGAAGCTGACATTACTTTTCGACCGTATGTCGTGATCACGGAATGAAAATTACCAAATATGGTTGCACATGAAACTTAAATATGGATTATTAGTCTTTGCGCATGTGCGTAAAAGCCCACGTATCCGAGATCAGATTTGGCCAATGAACATTAACAGGATTTTCGTGTAATTTAATTTCAACAGTTTCTACAATTAATATTCACGTATAATTACATTGCACACTAAATATTTTGGCCTTGTTAAATAAAAAAGTATGTTTTTCGTTAACGACATGAAAGGCTAATTCTGACGCTGCTGAATGAGAAGCACGAACTGAGACTGCATGTTGATTAACACGAATATTCAAAGGAAAATGAGTCGAACCCTGGTAAGATTAGTCGCAATCACCACAAGAAATATTGTCTACCAGGTCATTAATTTGTGTTGCGAACGAGGAAAAGACTGATCGATTGTTCAGTATAGTGCGCAATTTCCGTATTGGCCTGGCCACAATTTTAAATTTGGTATCTTTAAAGAATCTGTTAAGCTGTTTGTGCCACTGTTCAACATATGTGACAAAAATAAAGTATTTTTTGATATTACTATTGTTGGTTGGTATAGTATTTTATATTCTATCCTTAGCTTGTGCCCTAATTCAGTTTATTGTATCAAGGGGATAACCCCTGTTTAAGAATATGCTGGTTAATATTTGTATTTCTGAGCCCAAAGCAGATTCGTCGTTGAATATTTGTAGGCATTTAGAAATTGATTAAAGATAATCAATCTTTTGTAGGTGAACGGATGATAGCCATTATAATGTAGAAGCATACAGGTGTTTGTAGGTTTTCGATAGATGTAAATTGGATTTTATGTGAGTCCCAAGTAAGCGTGAAATTTAAAAAATTTAATGACTTTGTATCCGTATCCTCCCTTTCCAATGTAAATTTGAGTCTAGAATGAATATTATTAAACGAATGTAAAATGCCTTGGATAGTACTACTATCGGTAATAACTAGAACATCGTCTAAATACCTCCCATAGTATGTGATACGGGGTCGAAAAGGCATCAAATGTATATGCTAAATCGATGAGAGATAGATCTCTGATATTAAGCCGCTCAGGCTCAATCCCATTGGCAAACCAAAAATTTGTTTGTACACTTTGTCTGAAAAGGTGATATAGTTGGCCTCAATTAACAGTTTAATTAAGTGAAAAATTTCCTTAATAGGAAGTTTCGTATAATTAATCGGTATCGAGTTATTATTTAGCATATCCCAAATATCTAATGTGTATTCAATGTTTACATTCGTATATAATGAGGTAACATCTAGTGAGAATAAATTGTCATTGTCGCCAAGTTTACAGTCCTTAAGGTTATTAATTAATGTATTATATGAAAATACTATACCAACCAACAATAGTAATATCAAAAAATAGTTTATTTCTGTCCCATATGTTGAACAGTGGCACAAACAACTTAACAAATTCTTTAAAGTTACCGAATTTAAAATTGTGGCCAGGCCAATACGGAAATTACACACTATACTGAACAATCACTCAGTCTTTTCCTCGTTCACAACACAAATTAATAACCTGGTAGACAACATTTCTTGCAGTGATTGCGACTCGTCTTGCCAGGGTTTGACTTGTTTTCCCTTGAATATTCGTGTTAATCAACATGCAGCCTCAGTTCGTGCTTCTCGTTCAGCAGCGTCAGAATTAGCCTTTCACGCCATTAACGAAAAACATACTTTTTTATTTAATGAGGCCAAAATACTTAGTGTTCCACATAATTATACGCGAATATTAATTGTAGAAACTGTAGAAATTAAATTACACAAATTCTGTTAATGTTCGTCGGCCATATCTGATCTCGGATTCGTGGGCTTTTACGCACATGCACAAAGACTAATAATCCATATTTAAGTTTCATGTGCAACCATATTCGGTAATTTTATTCCTGTGATCACGACATACGGTCGAAAAGCATTGTCAGCTTCAGGAACGAAAAATCGTTTTGCAATTTTTTCGTTAAAATTCTTTTAATTAATTTTCTTATTTTTAATTGCATTAAATTGATTTTTAATTATTTATTACTCTAATGTAAGTTTTTCACTTTAATTTCTGGAGAGTAATATACGGAAGTGTTCTACGTACTATATTGAGGTAAACTCCTCTTATTATTTTACAAATATTGATATCAGCGTAGAACATATTGAGCATCACAACTCTGGTTCATACTACCAATTTGTCTTATACCCAGCTGATGTGGTCCTTGCCAAAAGGGTGTGTATAGTATGTATATGCAAGAATTAGTACGTGACCGCTGTGACATATTTTCCCTCTTATAGTATTGAATAGCCATAGCAGTTTATAGTCATGGATATGACTTTAACATGGGAAACTTGTGCCAGTACAAACAGCTATAGAAAATTAATACAGATTTAAATTACTCATGGGCATGAAAAGTAACTTTTGGCATAATAAACAGACAGCTTTAAAATATATATATATATATATATATATATATATATATTCATAAAATCAGAGATGTTTTCAGCATTTCCAATTTGTAAGAAGGAATTTTTTTTTTTTTTACCAGAAATTTCCAATTTATATAGGCTGGAAATTCATAATTTTCTTATTAATTACATTATTAGTATAAAAAATCAATTTTTAATAGTGAAATCAAAGAACACACCTTTGAAGGCATTCACTGTGAATTACAATAGAAAATCAGATTGTGGTGCATTAAAAAGTTTTTTATATAGGCCTCTCTGGCACCCGAACACTTGCAGTAGGTAACTTCTCCCAAGGCATTTTTGGTGAAGGCACTATTCCAGAAAATTAGAGCACAACTCTGGGTGTGTGGGGCAAAATGACCATCCATGAGTAAATTTTCCACCATTTTTAACTTAAAAATATCTTAATGTGGCTAGTCCTCCAAAAAATTTCAAGGCTGGAGATTTAGTAGAGGTTATTGAGCACAGGCACCCAGAAAGACTAAGTACCTTTTTAGGAATTCCCACACATGACCCTTAACTTGGGGCACCTCCAGGAGCAGCAGTGCGTAGCACACGCTTCTTGATTAGACCGGGGTTCGGGCCTGTGAGCACCAAATACGGAGGATCCGGCAAGGTCAGGGAATAACCACTGCAAATCCCCGGAGCAATATGGCTTTAGTTGCTAATACTCCTAAAAACCAAATAACAACAACTACACCCTTAACTTCTTTAAGGGGGGGTAATAGCAGAGTGGGATCTTCTCAGTGTATAAAGAAGAAATTGTTCATGAGTAGTCAAAATGTAACATTCAAAAATTGTCATCAAGAAAGATGAAACACTTCATCCTACTCTGCAATCATATAACATATAAAACCAACTTTCTATTTCCCCACATCTGCAGAAAGATGTATTATTTAGTCCAAGTTTATATGGTTTTTCATTTGGAGAGCCATATCCAGTAAGGATATATGAAGTAAACATACTTATTGAGAATCATAAATTTTGGTTTTCATACAGCAGAAACGATACTTCCAGAATAATGTTCTAATAACCAATCTAACTTCAGATGTATCCCATTGAGTCTGCCAAGGCATTAACTTCATTTATTTATTTTATTTTTTCAGCTTTTGGCTTGTTCTTTCTTAACATCCAATGTTAAATCGATCCAGATACCCATAAATTCTGTAGGAATCATTCTATGTATCTGGTAGAAAAACAGGTCTAAATCAAGAGGCAGTGTTCCTGCCAGGACTTGAAGAGTAGCTGTTGAAACAGTTCTACAAACTCATAAAATAACCAGAACATCTGTTTTTGGATGGAAACGAAAGTGACAACTAATCCTGTAGTACAGTGTTCCATTATTATTAACTGAAGGACTTTAATCACTACAATCTCTATACATTACATCCTCGATATAATGTGCCTCTTCATACCATGGGTATGATTGTTGTCTCCTAAAAAGGAATTATGAAAAAAAAAAAAGTAGCATGTTCAAAGAACTAGCAATTTCATATTAAAACTGGAAAAAGTGAATAGTTTATATACTTTTATTGGCTGTATATTCACTTCAGTATGTTCAGTATTCAGTTGCAGAGTAATTTTTGTAAACAACAGGACCCCGTCAGAGACTAATTACTATACCATCTCGAGGCGAAGGGAGATACCCAGTTTCTCCCTTCATCTAGAGAAGCAATAAAAGAGTATATCAGTGAAACACTAATTGCAAACATCTACCTCTGGAAGGGGATACAGCTACCATTCGTCAAGTGACATTTGTAACATTAGTTGCAAAGTAAATTTTTGTAAACAACACGACATCCTTTCTTCAACTAAAAGTTGCACTTAAGGCCGATTCATACTGTGGGCAACATCACCATCAAATCAAAGTAATATCTAGCATTCTTAGTAAAAAGGGTATGTTTGCATTGTAAGTGACCTTCAGTTGATTGCAGGATTTCTTTGAAAGAATATTTGACTTGTCCTTGCCTGCATGGACACGTCAAATATTCTTGACTGCTAGTGTGAATACTATTTCTGGAGTCACTTTTGAAATATTTCTGAAAATGGATGAACTAATTGAATTAGTAAGGAAAACGAAGAACTTTGTAATATTCAGTGTGCATGATACAGTGATAATAACTTTAAAGAAGAAATAAGAAAAAATATTTGAATAAAACTAAATAAAAAGGGTACATACTGATTTTAATACTATTTATTCATACTATTAATACTATGAATCCAGAAAATAATTCTTTCTTCTTTTGAGAAAGTCAT
Source organism: Mastigoproctus giganteus (assembly GCF_048544385.1). Taxonomy (NCBI): domain Eukaryota; kingdom Metazoa; phylum Arthropoda; class Arachnida; order Uropygi; family Thelyphonidae; genus Mastigoproctus; species Mastigoproctus giganteus. The sequence continues at coordinate 89,929,934 of NC_143577.1, forward strand.
TTCTTAAACATTCTTCCTCCTCATCTAGAAGTAAAGCAAGGTCTTCAACTTCAAAGTTTTTAAATGGTAATTTATTTATTTTTTTTTATTGCAAACTACAGCTATGTTAGGCACTGACTGCACATATACAAACACGTCATATTTTGAAGTGATTGATTGCAAAATATTCTAAGGGCTAAATGATAGCAGAGGCAGGACAGTTTAGTTTCAATTTAGGTTTCTCTAAACATGCTAAATTCTAGGGCATCAGTAAAAATACATAGCAAAATTAGTAAATCAGTATGCCTAAAGTAATGGACACCAAAAGAAAAATTACACAGTCGAACAAGTTAAAGATTATCAACAAGATTGGTGAGGGTAACGAAGGGGTCCTGTTACCAAGAGAGGCTTAAGTTCTGCGAATTGCAGTGGCTGGAGACTAAGCACCTGCAAGGTGATCTGATTGAGGTGCATAAGGCCTTGAATGGGTTGAGCACGCTGAATTCTAATGGGATTCTTCTGCTTGCTCAGATTACAAACCTAAGGGGCCATAAATTCAAATTGAGGAAAGACAGTTGTAGAATAGATGTGCAAAATTTGCCTTTAGCCAGCGGGTGGTTAATTGCTGGAACAAATTTCCATCTGTCGTTGTGGAAGTTTACTTTCTTACATCACATGCCTCTATTACTACTTTAAGATTTTAATGGCAAAACAAAATGCAATATATGTTGCAAGTGTGGAATTCCAGAAATAACGATCCTTGGTTGGATGAAAGAGAAAGAAACACTGCATTCATTCATAGATGAAGTAGGCCTATAACAGACAGATGACAACCAGGACAACTAACAACCCATAACAGACAGATGACAACCAGGACAACTAACCCTCCAGTGACCTACCATGACTAGTTGACTCCTTCCTATGGAATTACTCCTCCGTGCCTCATACAATTCTACCTTGAGGGGATGATTATAGTTGGACTGCAGGGTAGGGCCTCACACCTACCTGCTGGAAGGATTCACTGGAAGCCAACCTGCAGGGTCTCACTCAAAGGACAGATGCAAGCTAGACCAAATTTTACTTCACTAATTGACCTTACCTGGACTTGACATTTCTGATATTGACTTCTAAATGGATCCCCATGAATCTGACCTATACAAACCCCTATGTGGGTAGGAATACTGGCACTACTTATGTTATGTGGGATATCTCACCTGCAAACCCCACTTGGTGTGGGATCTTTCTGACACTCCTTTAGAGTGCAGGATGATATAACCTTCCCATGCCTGAGTAGGAACAGCCTACCTTGCAAGCCCCCACAAGGGTAGGATTTTTTTTTTTCACAAACACCAAGTGTAGAATAACTATGCATCTGCACACCACAGAGTGGGTGTGGGATGCCAAATGGTGCTCCACTTTGCAGGTTCTCTATCCTTGAAGACTTTTACTGTCACTGAGCTCAGGTGAACTTCTCAGCCCCAAGGGTTTCCAATCCTTCATTCTTTCCCTGCCTCCCTCATCTGGAGGATACCGTCTTTCCTTGACCTTCCATCTTCTTACCAGCTTTGACTTGCATTCTTTGACTATCACCCTTGCTCACATTTTTTTTTTTTTTTTTTTTTTTTAACTTTGATTTCATCCAGGAAGCTCAGACGGCCCCAACGGAGAGCAGCCAGAGAATGACGGGCAGCCTGGCTCACTTCCTAATGGTGGTGGCAGGCAACATAGAGGCCCTGCAGCCAAGTAGTCAGAGAAACAACAGAACCCAACATAATACTATATGCATACAAATTCCACACACAATTCTAGTATTTACATAGTTCTCTATACTTCAGAGTATTGACGGCGCAGATGACCACCGGTGGCGCCTTACTCTAAATACGTTGGAGGTACGTGCGATTCCAACTTAGGATTGTTATACGCAAAAAAATAAAGCAGTCAACTTTTCACAAAGCGACACTAGATGGCAGCACCAGTCCCATGGCAGAAACGGTTTTGTTATAGGTATTCATCCAGTTAATTATATATTTAAATAAATTTTAATTCTGAATAACAAAGTTTTGGAAACATTCTTTGACTTTGAAGTTAGAAATTTAGAAGAATTTAATTTATGAATCGAAAACTGTCACAGCAATTTTTTTGGAATTTTTGTTCTTTTAGCTGCAAGTGGCGTGGAACAAACTACAACTGTTTCACCATGTCTGTAGCACGGAGTTCAGTCAGAAAGTAGTGCCTGGTCATTTTTATTTCATGCAGTTTCTAAGTACAGTACATGTGTAAAAATTTCACACAATGCAGGCATACCAAAAATAAATGCATAATTATATTCAGGGATTTTTTTCCCATGGGGGGGGGGACTGGGATTTTCCTGGAAAATTTTTAGAAAATCACGGTGCGAAATTTTAGAATTGACTTTTTTACAAATTCTTAAAACAGTTAGTTTGAATGATTTTTTTTATTTTTCTGTGATTTCAAAAAATAATTGAATTATCATTTTGGCCGCTTATTACTTTTGCCACTCGCCTCCCACTCTCGCTTCTGTTTTTGCAGTGTATTTAATAAACATTACGAAGTACTCGTTCGCTTTTGGCGTCTTAAGCGTTAATTTGACATTTCAAACTACAGAAATATAGTAAATTGGACAATAGGTTTGTAATTAATAAAACTAATTTAATAAGTACTGTATTATTAATTTATTATTCGAAAGATTTTAATAAAGATTTCCACTGTAAAAGCATATTATCATATTTCTTATTGCGATTTCTTTGTTTGTCTATGGTTGTACGATGATCCTGAATATGGTTGCATTAAGCGTTTCAATTATTAATTAAACATTGTGATTGACGAAAGCTTCAACAGGTGAGTCACAAAATCTAGTTATCCTCTAGCTCAGTGCTCTCCAAACTTTTTTTGGTCGCGCACCCTTATTTTACTTAAAAGAACTAGCGCGCACTCCGGAATAAAAAATTAAATATATAAGTTTAATATAATTTTTTTTATTTATAAATCATTTACATGGAAGGCATTATATCCAAAATCACATAATTTTAAGATCACAAATAAAAAAATACAAAACAAAATTAAATCGAAATTCAAACACAGAATCACATGAAATCATTAATGTAACAAATGTAGTAAATGTATAGTAATACTATTTGTTTTATTTATAAATAATTTACGTGGTATGCATTATATCTAGAATCAAATATATAAAATCACAATCTAATTCGATGCAAAATTACAAAACAAAACGAAATTGAAATTAAAGTACAAAGTGGTATAAATCAAATCAACGGCATTTTTTAGTGGGAACAAAGCTCTTGAATATTTTTCATCATTGCTGTGTATCTTAGTTTCATATTTTGGGACACAGCTACCCGAATATCTGGTTCCAAGTTCAGTTTATTTCTAAACGTGGTTTTAATAATAGTCATTGCAGAGAAAGTCACCTCACATAGGTACAGTACGTTGATCCAAATGCTCGCTCGATCTGCTTACCAAATCACCCCATGGATTATCTCGCGCACCCCACCACTGCTCTAGCTTAACTTTCCACCGAAGCACAAGTTGCCTACGGCATTAGTAATAATTAATAATTTCTATTTTAAAATAAATATCTGAGGCGACCTGGTTCCCCAGGCAAAATCTGAGTCCACTGTAAACAAACTTTCATAATAACATCAAAACTGTAGCCACGGCTTTTTTTGTTATCTGGGATCGGGTATGATTCTCCTGTCGCCCCCTTTGTTTATTGCGGTTTTGCTAGGGTTGAAAGGTACTCACATTCCCAATTATGTCACTGTATGCATTTCTACAGTGGCTCATAGATTAAAATCAAATTCTCAACTACGGCAACTAAGGTTCTCTAACTACCCTTGTTTTAACTGCATATCGTTTCATGATTTCCTGATAAAACTTAATGTGTATTTATGCAGGAACCGATATTGCATGTTTTAAAACTCGCATATGGCAACCACCTTGAGGAAGGAAAATAGAAGAATTGCCTTTCGAATCGACCTTCCTATATGTGTGCTTTAAAAATGTAGAATAAGAAATTCTCACATAAGAAGTTTTCCCCCTGTACTTGGTTTGGTTTCTTAATTACCAATTTCAGCTATATATACTATTGTAATGTATATTGGAATTTATGTAAAATGACATTTAGGTTTAAATATTAAATTGCGTAAGTATTGTAAATATTGTAATGTATTATTTTCCCGTATAAGAAGTTTTCCGGTTAAAAAGACTTCCCGCATAAAAAGTTCGCGATACACACTGTATTATTATAATGACGTTTTCCCTCTTAATACATTTTTTAAATATATAAATTCTGTATTTTATATTAAAAAATAAATAAAAAACAATATAAACATTTCAGTAATCGAACAAGTTACTGCATAACATCATTTTAGTTCGTAGTATACCACCGAAGTAGGTGAAATGCATCGTTTTTGTTATATCTCATATTGGCAGTGGATTCTCGAATAGGCAACACTTGGCCAGTGGATTCTCAGCGGACCACCACCAGGGGTAGTGGTCCGCCGAGAATAAGTAACATTAGTCTTCTTCCGTGGTGAAGCTTTTCTTATCGCATGTAGTGCAATATCAGGGCATCTATTGCAATTGTTTTCATCGATATCCATAATTGGATACGTCGACCACGTTAAGCTTTAAGTTCTGATGGTTGTGAACAGTTCTGAACGATTGTTGCGCTGTCTTATTGTAAATGTGACCATTTAAAGTACGTTGAAACATCAAAGGCGCTCATCCTTCCAACTTGGTAATGAGTTTAATGAACAGAATGTTAAGCAATTAGAAATCCTCAGTTTAAAAATGTTTTCCATCCATAAGCAGAGTAAAATATTTATAAATTCTGAAATAGTACTTAAAATGATCTTTAACTTATGCATATGTATCTTTTCATTTGTATTTGTGTAGTTAATATTTCATACACTTAAGATCAGTTTTCTTTCTAAGAAGTTTTCCCTCGTAAGAAATTCTAAACCACCACTCTCTTGGAAAACTTCTTATCCAGATTCTAAGTTCTGCTATACTTTAATATGGCTAACATAATTGTAGTCGTCACACAGAAGTGTCCGTTATCAACAACATACATAAATACAAAGACTCAAAAGTCATCCGATCTTTAAAGTCCTTGTATTTTCTAACGTGACTATATATTTATTTGTTGGCACGATGTTGTCACCAACAGGGATCTGTTTGAAAAACAGTCTTTACCACTTAATATGCCTGCTGGGGACAAGCTGCCAAACTGTCCGTTTCCAGTATACTCGTATGCCACAAATTAGCAAACACGCCATCTGTTGAGCTTTCTTTTAGAAGTAATATTGACGGTCACTATTACAACCTTACAACTATTACAAAATATACGCTAGCCAGTCAAAAAATTATGACCACGTACCTCCTCGTGTCCCCAGTTCCGGCCACGCACAGAGAACCATGGACTGTATCGGACCACTGCACGTTGATGTCGCGAGAATTGCATTCCGTAAGTCTACTACAGTTCATGGTGGACGTCTGCACTGGCAGCACTATAGTATCGTCACCATCCTCCCCACACCGGGTGGAATAAGGCCCGGATTCGAATCCTGTCAATGTCGCGAGGAACTTTTATTGGCTTTTTTTCACTCCGTGGCTGAGTTAGTCGGTCTTAGGCATAAATAGCAAGGTTTTTTTTTTCCCGGATAAACGGGTTTTTCGTCCAGCAAAACAAGCAAATCGATCAGAGAACACACGGCAATTTACAGGCACAATACACAAGAGTAGTTAAAAGTTACTTTCCAGGCGACCCTAATATAATAGTTGAGTTATTTTTTATTTTTTTAGTTCATGGTGGAGGATCCATATAATTCCAAAGATGTATGGGATTCATATTCGGCGCATTTAGTGGCCAAAGTAGCACCTGGAAGTTACTATTGCGTTCGGCGAACCACTCTCAAACAATGCCGTAACATAATAAGGTACATTATCCTGCTGGAACACACCCGCACCATCCGTGAAGACAGTCATCATGAAGGTACGTACCTGATTAGCCACAATAGATAGATAAATTTAAGCATTCAGAGTCCAACCTAGGAGTATGAGGGCTCCAAGAGATTCCCAGGAAAACATCTTCCATACCAAAACACTGCCACCACAACCTGCCTATTTCTGTTAGACCAGGACATTAAAGCGATTCCGCTCCGCAGTTTTTCACCGTATCCTCCCTCTACCGTCAAAATGGCATAGTAGAAAGGTACATTGGAAAGGCAACTTTTTCCAGTTTTCGGTGGTCCAGTGACGCCGATCAGATGCAAAACTTTAAGCATCGATGACGATGGATAGTCTGGCATGGATACCTTGACTGGGCTCCTACTCCAGATTGAAGTGGTATCAGCAAGGTGGTCAGAAACAGAAAATAAATTAGGCAATCAGGAAGCAGCCGTGTCTCTAGGAGTGAGTGAGCAAAACGCAGTTATGCTCCATCCAGCATAAAAACCACTTTGTTCAAGCAGCCGCTCACTTAAAAGTTAGAAATAAATGCTGTACGAAGAGTTCACCAGTCATAGTATATATACGTTACGAGATTATGTGGTTGAACCTCCTAAATGATGAAGGATCCTATAAAGAATGTAGCGGTAGAACTGCACCACATAATAACACGTGTAGAACGCAGTGGTTCATCGAATACATGTATGTGATCCGCATATCCGACATTTCTGTATGTTGACATTACAGAAAGTGCACCTCGTCAGTCCATAAACCAGGAAATACCATTGCATGTAGCAGAATGATTACGATCGCTTTGGCCTTCCCCACAGTTTGGCCGAGTTAATCGGTATTGGAAGAGAGTTTCATGATTTTTTTTCCTTCTAAACTAGTTTTGCATCCAGCATCACTAGTAAAACAACCATAGAACACAATAAATTAGGCAATCAGGAAGCAGCCGTGTCTCTAGGAGTGAGTGAGCCGTGTCTCTAGGAGTGAATGACGCCTCATGGCTTTAGTTGCTTTGACACAAAAACAAACTAAATTAAAAAGGTCAGAAAAATTAAGAGAAAAATCTAAACGTTTCCCAGAATCAGGTGGAATTAATTTCTGTACCATGTATAGTTTATAGGGGTAGTCATGTTGTACTCTTCGCAGGACCTTACAGAGTGAGCTGATCATGATGACATTTGTGTAACAGTTAATCTGCCACTTAAATGCGAATTACGTGCGGCGCTCTCAGTCATCACAAAAGCAGTTTCCCTCAACACTACCCTTCAAAACTGGTTGCCTTTCTATGCCATTGCATATATACTTCTGTTTCATCCTGCTTAATTCATTTTGCGACAGAGATACATGTCTCAATCTTTTTTTCTGAGCGATATTCACGAAGATCAAAGATGGATTTTGGCGTTCTTTCTGTAATGACGTTTCCTTATATCTCTAATATGGATACCTCAGTGGCTTATAATTTACATATTTTTTCTATACAATGTGATTTCTTTCTTGGTGCTTCACGGGGCCATTTTTTTCATGTCATTCCTTTTCTGATTGCCTAGCTATCACTGATTCTAAACAAGATAGTAGAACCTGGCTGCCTCCTCGCGGCTAGGGACGGGAGCGGGGGTTGAGGCTCTACTTGCCTTCAGCCCCCTGCTGCTAAATGCCAGATGCCAGCCACAACAACATATACAACACTCCACACACACTAAAATGAACATCAAAGATCTAAGTGCTATCAGCATTAAGAATCCTAAACTAAATTAGTCTAATACGCCATACTACTCTATCTCGCGCCTTCCAAACTTCCAAAACTTAAACTAGCGATAAACTTAATTCTTCCCTAGTGCATTCATGTCACCCTATACTAAACTAACGCTAAACTTAAACTCCTCGCACGCGCGGGTGTAAATAGTAATCCCAAAGCAAAACGCGGCTAAACTAAATTAAACTCAAAATAGTCACTGATGTCGTATCAAAATTCAAAATTCAAGTCGTTCACTTTAGATGAATCATTACAATTCTGCTGGCAATAACTACCGCTTAATAGACGGCGGACATAGGGGGAACCTGGAAACCGCCAGTAACCTACATAAATACATACATACATACATACATACATTGCCTAGCTATCGACTTTCTAAATTTTTGCCCTGTGCGATTAGCCGGTTTTTTTTTCTTTTTTTTTTTTTTTTTTTTTTAATCTACGAGTTCTTAAAGTAACGCGGTTTAATTATAATCGCCATCTATAAGTAAACAGGAAATGTGATATCATGATTATATGAAATTGGGCATTCCATGTTGATATTTTAACCGTTTTAACGACATAAAAGTACGTGGACCTTTGTTAACTGTCTCCCATCTGTGTTACCACCATAATAGTAATGTTAAGGCTCCTCTTGTCGCATGGCTGGCCCTCACTATAAAAAGAGAAACTTTATAAGGTTGTTAATCCAGAAAAAGTAATATACCACACTTTGTGCAACGAGAATTAAGTGGCCGGTCACTCAACACAACATACACCTACATTACTGTACAGCTGCATCACTACACCGATTTTTATGTGGTAGTTATGAACCATATGTTATTAAAAGAATAAACTTCGCACCATTCCCCCGACTCAGGGTAAGCTTAGTTGCTTTCTTCCTTTGTAACCCTGTAAATTTGTTGTTCATTTACTGCGATACTTTGCAACTCCACAGGGTATCCTTCATGCACTCTTGAGGAAGGGCGCGGTTGCACCCCACTGGTTGAGAACCACTAATATGATGTATTTATGTATTTGAATTACAGGTGAGGTGCTGCGCATAAAACTTTGAATAGTGCATATTGACACCTTTAAAAGCGTGCAGTTTCCTCCTCATGTAAGGGTGATCTCTTCTCTCAGATTTGAACTCTTTCAAATGTTTATCAGCTGTTCCAGCTCATTGGACAGTAAGGAACTCCAACTTGTTAAAGGAACACGCATCTGGCACGAACTTCTAATAAATGTTATGCGTGTATTCTGTGGCAGTTCATACTTAACGGAAATAAGCAGGCACTTCTAGAAATAAGAACATTGCTGATGTGTTTCCTCACGCACATATAAGGCACGCGCGCGTGCTGAAAATTTCCTATTTCCATAGCTAAACTTTGAATTTATTCCTAAAACTTATTCTGTAGTACAGCTAGCTTTTATTTCTGAAGGACGATCTGATAAAGTTACGGTATTATTAGCTCGGACTTAATGGGGAGAGAAAAGAGTCGTGATTCTATAAGCATGTCCCAGTTTTAAATAATTTGGAAACTTGTGGAGTGTCTTTTCTCAATGTTCGAAACAATGACAGATCATCTTAAAGCGGAGGTAAGCGAGAGAGAGAGAAAGAAGGTGTTGAATAATCTCTGTTTAAAATTGACATAGTTTGGTTGGTTAGTTGTTGTAGGGTGTTAGGCGCATCAGCAACTCAAGCCATATTGCGCTGTATGTAATATATCTGTAAATTGTGTGTTCTATGGTCGATTTGTTGATTTCTGAAAAACCTGAGTTTCCGAGGGGAAAAAAAAGCCATGCTACCCTTGCCTGAGACCGACTAACCTGAGCCACGTTGTGAAAAAGACTCATAAAAATTCTTTCCGGAATTCGAAGTCAAGTCTTTTCCACCTGGTGTGGGGAGGATAGTGATTATATCAATTGTGCTACTCACTCATGAGGGCAATCGACATAGGAAGCGCTTAATCAGAAGCGTCCAACTTTGGCTTTTTTTAGCCGATTGCCATGCATTTCTGTTGTATATAGATGAATTCCAGGGGGGGGGAATGAGGTTTTACAAAAATGTTCTGTTAACGATTCATTCATTTTTCAGATTTTTAAACGATGACATAGGGGATATATACCCCCTACCCCAAATGGTATAGTTTGGCTTGTTTTTCCCAGATTTTGTTTTCCCTGCAGCTTTTTTCGCTTACCACATTAGACCGTGAACCAGGTAAGCCAAATTCTCATTTCCACTGTAATACTGGCACTCGCATTACGGTAAAATTGGATTTGGTATAAGTTATTTATGTAACTTGGTAATAGAGAAGTCATAAAAATCGAATGAAAAACAAGAAGTACTAGAAATGATGTGTATAAACTAATCGCATTTATTCATAGTTCTTTCTCAGCCCCCCCGCCTTGAAATTCGTAAAATAATTTATAAAAGACTAATCGATTTTTGCAATAAATTTGAAGCACACGTTCTGTGCTTTCTGCCGTTGGCAAATAATGCAAATAATATCCGAGTTTGAGGCCACAATGCAAATTTGATCATCGTATTTACGCCTGTTAATTAAAACGATCATTGAATTTAGCTGTTTAAATTTTAATTCTTTAAGTTAAATTTTGAATAAATGAAATGTAGCTGTATTTTCCAAATTTTAATGGTTATTAAATGAATATTTATTCAGACATCGTTCCATTTTGCTCTCTGACGCTTTTGATGTATTAATGCCATGAATGCTATAGTTCACTTAGCTTCTCTGTAAAATTAGAAGAGAAAAAGTGGAAAATACAATCTTCATTAAGCTCCATATTTCGAAGCCTATGGTGAGACTCAACGTTCTATACATTTCGAGAAACAGCTTTGAAACAGCTTTTGCAGACTTGTCAGTTGATGATGCTTCTGTAGATCACATCTCTAAGCTGCATATACTCGGTGGTCGTTTTGTACATAGTACGGGATGAAGAATCCAAGTTTCTGATGCAAAAACCCATTTGATTCTTAACCCCCAAGACAGACTTGGGGGTTCGGTATCAAATGGGTTTTTTACATCAGAAACTTGGCCATGGTGTGCAGGTTTGAAGAAACCTTTCGAAGCTAAGAGAAAACTATGGTAATAATGAAGAGCTTTTGTATGGAGTTCAGTCGCAAATTAGTCAGGTTTGTATTCCTCTCAGAACATCCTAAAAGAAGTCTCCTTTAATATTAAAATTGCCTTTACTATTGGCATTTTAAAAAAAAAATTAAAATAAAATTTTCAAAATCATTTTCCACCTTTGGGATCTTTAAATCTAATGCCGTTGTGATATTAAATACTAAATATTTCAGTGAAAAAAAGTGTTGTTGAATTTTAGACGCATCAACCACTTAGACCATATGGCGTGGTATATACTACGTCTGTAAGTTGCGTGTGTTCTGTGGTCCGTATGAAATCTTGCCAAGGCAAGATTTCATACGGTCCTGTCCCCATCTCTTATTTGTTTCCATGTTGGAAACAAACAGGAGAGGGTTGCATGGGTTTGTTTCCATGTTGGAAACAAACCCATTAAAATTCTTGGCGACATTAACGTGATTCGAACCCGGGCATTTTCTACCTACTGTTGGGAGGACGGTCCTTATATGCACTATGCTACCCGCGAGGGCTCGTTTGATCAGAAGTTAATCAAATATAATTCAGAATTTTGGGAGTACGCTCAGAAATATTTATGGGAAGATATTTTGCGCAACTTATTTCTGAATGCATCAGCTATTTCACAGAAATTGGAAGTCTTAGTCTGGCTTTTAGTTATTATTCTGAAACACCCCAGATATATTAAATTGGATTAATTTAGGGACTCTAAGCTTGCCGAGGCAAGATTTCATACGGTCCTGTCCCCAAAGTGCTGCGTGATTTACTGTACTGTGAGATATGAGAAATGATCAATAGGTCTCGTCTCCATAAGCGAAACAAAAGATCCATATCCAATTACGGTTACCAACAGTTACGTACAGCTCACCACACCTAATTTATAACCTGCACTGCAATACATACAACAGCTCGAGGTCCGAAATCCATATAACAGTAATACAATACCTCCAGATACAGCTCTAATGGGTACGGTACAACAGCTATCACAGGAGTGCAGCATATAAAAATCATAATTGTGGTAATAAAACTAGCCTTAGAACAAATACAGACCAAGCATGTTCAGAGCAGTATGATCTGTACTGATTCACTGAGTATGCTATAAGCATCGAAAACTGTTTTCAATACCAGCTATCCGGTACTGTGTAGGTTCAATATAACTGACCATACTTACTAAGCAAAATAAAGCCGACTTATAGTTTCAAAACATCTGACCATTTTACAACGAGAACAAAAATAAAGTTTTTTGTTGAAACCCAGATCATAGAGGTATCAGCGTCAATACACCACCCGATCAAGATGTCAAAGCAGTCATTACTGTAATAACAATATCTCAATCCTAAAGACGGATTATAAATCGTGGCTTCAGAATCGCTGTATCAGATGACAATAAAAAAACCAATTGGGAAGAAGAAAAGTAAAAGAAACGACGCTAAAGCAATAACTAAGAAAACTATTTCAAATCAGACAGGGTTTGTAACTATGGGAAACCAGTTTAAGATCGAAGGAAGAGAGGAAAGAGTGGTCACAGCTGTGCTCTGGATAGGTCTCCACATATAAGATTATCTACTCAGGTAAGTTCACTCAGGAGAACCACTCCCTTCCAGTATCAAAAATACAATAGTCTTAACAGCAAAAAAACGTACTAATGAACCTCCTATTCTCGGAGAGAAACTGTAAGCGAGTATTCTTAGCACTTGACAGAAAACAAACAACCGACGCTTAAACTACTAGGGAACAGAGATGATATAAGGTGTCTCCAAATATCGGAAACTATCAGGTACTCTGCCATCTCTAAATAATAAAAAAATTGACAACGAGAAAGTTTATTATATTATTAAACATTTTTTTAATAGAAATATTTTTAAAATTATAAAAATTGCATAAATTCCAAGTTTTGGTATACCATGCCCACAAAAGCCAATCAACCATCCATGCCGTATATTTCTATTTGTTTGGCCTTCTGATAAACAATGTGGAATTCCAGTAAAATAAAAAAAATCAGTAATTTTTTTTACCGGAATTTTTTTTCACTAATTCCAGTATTCTCTAAAGTTCTAAAAAAAAAAAAAAGAATTAATCAGTGTAGATTTTTTCTTGTCCTATCCTGTTTATAAACACCAGCTGGGTTGCGTGGCGCTGTTTAGAATTAGGCAGCAGCAACTAACGCAATGAATGAGATGTCAGTATATTGCATCTGTAAGTTTGCTTTGTGGGATGATAAACCTGACTTTTCATGCGACCCTTGAGATAATCCAAGTCTATTTTATCACGTAAAATAGAAAAACTGGCCTTTGGTATAAATATAGTTTGTACTACCAAGCATTGGCAAGTATGAGTTGCCTAAATCCTAATGTAAAGAATTCAACCCATTAGTATCCAACTCATGATTTATTGAGAAAAAGTTTTGCCCGATAAAAAAAAAGAAAAAAAAAAGTTGCTCGTTTTCTTTATAATCAATCTACGGCGATTATATATTTTTCGAGATATTAATCCCATCTCAAGTTTCTTGATTATTGTGGTATTTCCACTTAAAATACAATCACAATAGTGCATTTATAATAAGTACCATGAAATCTGTTTGCTGTGATGCACGAGATATTGCGAAGTTCTCAACACAGTCTGATCGATGCCGAGTGAACCTTTGCATTATTCCTTATTTCTCTCCTGTGACTTTAAAATGGAAGATTTTCTCACATCCTCTTTTGGCATCTGCCTTACTGATGTATGTCGGTTGTTATATGTTATCTTCAAGGATCTATCCAAATGTCATCGTGGCAGCTTCAGTTCATATGTTTTGTTGCCACGCTATTTCACTGGATTTCTTCGTAACCCCGTAGTATTCATGAACTATAGATAAACACCGTTGAATCCGTCTTTGCACTTTCAACGGAATATTACAACCGCTTCAAGACTAGTCGGAGAATGCTAACTTAGACTACTGAAAAAAGAATTCCCAATGTTTTTGAAAATTTCTTGTTCGTTTCACGGATGTGGACAATGATAGAAATAAGTGAAACGTAGCAAAAAGCTTGCTTTTTAAAGCGCAGGTGAGATGTTTTTAATAATTGCAATAGAACAAAATAATATCTGATTATTTGCTCTATTTTAATAATAGTTGTTGGGATTAAAATAATCCCAACAACTGAAATTAAAGACGAAGAAAAGTTGTAAAATTGCTAGGCGATATTCACAAAATAACCTCGTTCGCCTTATTTTCTCTTTATGCTTTGGAATAATCATACCTAACAAAAAGGAAGGTTCGTACGTACACAGTGCTGAAAAAAAAAAAAAGAATGAGACTGAATTCAAATAAGGAGAATGTTCTTTTACTGAACTCTCTCTCAAAACAGATCCCAAGCGACCGAATACAATTGATATAGCATTCAAACAAGCTTTGAAAAGACTTCGAAAAGTCGTTTGCTGTCATGGTATTTAGTTCTTCTGATGTCACATTCTTCTGAATGTCGTAAGCACTCTCAAATCAGCGTCCTTTGGTTTTCGGGATCATACTGGAAGCACCAACTATCGTCCCTAGTAATAACGCTGTTGAGGAAACCAGGTTCACCATCAGCTGCTTGAATAAAATCTATATAAGCATTCAATCATCTTGAGTTTTTCCTCAGCACGCAATGTGAAATAAACTTGGCGTAAATTTTTATTTTTCCGAAGTCTGTGGTAATTATGGACCTTATCGATTCTTTCGCATTTAACTCACTTGTGCATTCTCAGTATTAATTGGCGGTCACCTACTAGCAAATTCCGCACTTTGTCCATCAGTTCGGTATGCAAGTCGATTTCGCTCGTCCACTTCGAGGATCGTCTGTTGCATCCTCTTTATTTTCTACTTAAGGTTGAATTTTTTATTTAATGAACATAACGTACTTTTTGAACATCAATATGGTTTTAAGAAAAATCTGTCTGCTGAGGATGCTATGTATGATTTGGTTACTTTTTTGTCAACAATCTACTGAGAAGTATGTCTTATCTCTCTTCATCGATTTTGAGGGAATTTTCGACACGGTTTGATACGAGAGTATTCTATGCTCATTAAGACAGCTTCGATGTCCTAATTCGCTGTACAAAACGATCAAAAGTTATCTTGATTAAAGGAAAATTATGGTAAAAGCAAATTACTCAGTTTTTAACAGGGGTTGCCCACTAGGATCAGTTCTAGGACCTGTGTTCTGGAATCCGGTTCTTAATCAATGGTTGACCACACACATACCTCACTGTCACAAAGTGGTTTATGCTGACGACTTAGTGCTATGCACAGTTGGAAAATCTAGGCAGGTGCTAGAAGACAGATTTCAAGTTATAGTGAATAACCTTGAAACATGGGCTGCTTTTCATAAGCTCAAAATTTCTGAAAATAAAACAGTCATGATTTATGACAGACCGCTGTGATTGCTAATTAACAATAAGCAGATACCTTTGGTTGCTAGGGTGAAGTACTTTTAGGTAATGTACTTTTAGATGACAAATTACAGTTTTTTGCATACTTGGATTACTTAAGTTCCAAGGTAAAAAAAAAATACTGCCTCTATAATTCGTATTACTAGGTCGGATTGGGGGGCTTGGAAAGCGAGTTCCCAATGTATATTATAAGGCTATCTTTTTACCTATTGTTACTTATGCCGCAACTATTTGGTATAAATGCATAGAAAATGTTAAGTTTTGTCAAAAATTAATTTCCGTTCAAAGAGTTATGTTAGTTACAATATTAAGAGTTTGTAAAACGGTATCTACCAATGCTATGCAGGTTTCTGCTGGGACTTTGCCCTTGGATCTGTATGTTGTATTTCGGTCTTTTTGTTATTTTATAAGAGAAGGTAGACAAATATCGTTTATGGGTTTATCTTATGATTGTACTGGAGATATTGAAAAGGAAAAGAGTAATATATTTAAGAGATCGCTTGACTTATGGCAAGAACGTTGGAATTCAAGTACCACAGGTGAAGTAACTAGACTATTTTTACCTGGTGTTTTATTCAATATTGATAATAAACTGAACAAGTAGTTTTAATTATCAATAGAAACCTCCTATTTATCGTCGGGTCATGGATCCCTTAACTTCAAACTGTTTAAATTTGGTTTGGCAGATCAGCCATATTGCAGGCGTATTTTGATTGAGTCTTGGGACCATGTGTTGTATGATTGTTCCTTGTATGAGGGTTTATCTTACTTAATATAGACAAACATTGAAGGAGGTAATTCCAAATTTGGAAATAGGTTGTGAATATGTTTGTTTACAATCAGTTGTTAATTTCACGGCTTTACAGGAGTTTGCCAGATTGGTGTTCATGAAAAGAAGCCGATTGTCTTCATTAACTGTTAGCATTCATTGAGTCTATTTTTATGGCTCATTTTCAATAATTGATGTCTAAAGTTTGTTTGATAGCTGTACTGGGTTCTTTTTGTTTTTTTCTGGCATCAGCTAAGTTTGCTGATGCGGGATTACATTCCCTTGCGTGGGATTTATATATTTTATTTATTTATTATTTTATTTTTATTTATATATCTATATATAAAATTGTTTCCCCTTTTATTTATTTATTTTTATTTATTTATTTATTATTATTATTATTTTTTTTGCTGGCTCACAGGTCTGGGCAGCCTGGGACTGGAATTGCTGGCACCCACCAGCCTTGCACTACTGCTGGTGGGTGCAGGATTACAGTGCTGAATTGCACTGACAGATTTATTAGTCCCAGGTCTGGCTTTACGTGCTAGGGATGAGCGCCGGGTTGCATTTACCCATGTGGTGACTGCCCCCCCCCCCCCCGTGGAAAAGTGACCTGACTTCACAATACACTACACATTTACTATGTTTGGGTAATAATACTGAGTTTATTTTACCAGAAGAGTACACAGGTGGAGATAGACGTATGTCTGGGAGCCACCAGCGACTTCAATATACAATACAATACAAAAAAAAAAAAAAAAAAAAAAACATCCTCTTTAAATTGCTTAAAACTTAGAAATATTTGTGCTCAGGACAAGAGCCTCATCCCCATAGGCCGTTCGTAACATTTCGCGTGTTTCAGTGGGACTTTTCTCCAGCTTTAAACGAAATTTGATGTCGATTCATTGTTCCATTTTTGGTTCCTGACGGTAAGGCACCCTACACAAAGAACAGCCGTACAAAAAAGCAACTTTTAAGGCCAACTGGTTTGGGTTGGTGGTATTGCCTTGCCAATGTTACACTTCTATGCTTTTCTAGCTTCCTCTCCTGGAGCAATACTCGCTGTATATATATATATATATATATATATATATACAGTCAACACCCAAGGACCAAAACCACAGAAATTTCACAAATACTATGATCTACAAAGACTCACTATTAACAATGATACGAGTATTTTGTGACATAATTAAAGCTCGAACTGGCTATGTAAGAAGCCCTACATGCCAACCACTGAGCACTGTTAAAGGAATAGAGTACAATTGTTTGTTGCTTTGTGCAGCTTAAAATTATAAATTTTAAATACTTACAAAGCAACAAACAATTGTACTCTATTCCTTTAAGTTTTAAAAACTGTTTCAGGATGCATTCCACTACACCCATTAGTATAGTCGAACGTATCCTGGAACTTATCTTTATTGCTGTTAATATGGCATTTACTTCTCTTTGCAAGAAAGCTTAATTCGTAAGCTATAGGAAATATGGTTAAACTCTTTATCGAATGGTCGCATGATCATTACTTCCAGGGACAGCGATTTATAAAAATATCCAAGTAAATCCACTTAGAACGCAGTTCGAAAAAAAAAAAAAAAAATCTCCTAATCGATGTGTTAACCTCATCCGATAGGTGATTTCTGGCTTTCGACGTCGCAACCGATTGTAGAGGTGAAAGGAAGGGGGAAGTAAAGTTTTAAAATGGCCTGGCGCTGGAGGAAATACATAAAATATGATCCCTGCAACTGGCAGAAGTCCAAGGCTGCCCGAGTCACTTAATTATGAGAGTGGTGATTAATGAAATAAACTTTCCGTACTTTTGCAGTTAAAGAGGTTTTTTTTTTTTTTTTTTCCTTACCTGGATTTATAATGAACGATCGCCACAACAATTCATCTCGTGGTGGGACTGTGAACTTTCTCGGGCGTCATGAACACGTGTCACGAATGGAAATAGCGAGGAGGACGTGACGAAGTAGAACTGAGTGAGAAAGACGACTCATTTAGTAAAACATACCTCGTCGACATGTGTTGAACTCGCTTTTTAATGCAATATTTGCGTCTTTAGTCGTTAACATACACAGAAAATCCGTTTCCATGTTCTTTAACACAAAGCTAGCCTAAAATAACACATTCCTGGATAAAGTTCGAGGTGTCAAATGAAGGCTGTACTGTAACTTAAGGCTTTAGTCGATGTCATTCGAAGGTAATTCATTACAATTAGGATTTATTTAAATTTCTTAATGTACATTACGGTTAGACTCGGTTAATTTCGATTGGCAAGCATTTAATATAATTAACATCTGTTTTTTATTATTATTAAATTCTCTGTCTCGTAGGAAACGGATACTTGTTTGTTATCTTCCGCTAATGGTTACGATGTCACTGTTCCTGAGGTGCAACATTCGTCGCCATTATTAAGCTTATCTACGAACTACAAAGGTAAATATGCATAAATATAAATAAATATACTGGCTAGAATATGCTCTGGAAGAAACTAGACAAGTTATACCGGAAAACGCCTGGCCTAAAAGCTGTTATGAGTTACTGATATATTTTTTAAAATCCAATATGTATATTTATTCAATTAAATTTCAACAGAGATTATCATTAAAAACTATTCTGGACATTATATAATAAATGTCTTAAATGCGACAAACCAGTCTGGCTGGTTTGAATTTTTAGATAGTTTTCGTGTACGTCAATTTTATGACTTTGTTGCCGACCGGGCTAGTCGGGTGGGTAAAGTGCCTCCCTGGCAAACCAAAGGTTTTGGATTCGAATCCCTTTTTGGGCTTGGATCAGAGTAGTGCAAAAAAATCGCACTACTCTGATCCAAGTATAATATCACAAGAGGCAGCTGAGGTGTCTCATTCCAAAGCTCGTCTTATCCACCCCCAAGTGAAAGTTAGTTATCATGCTGGTTTTATTCAATTTTTTAATCTCTGTCCAAACATAAAATCACAACAAACTTAAACTCGTCGCTCGTACACTAAACTGCCTTTTAAAATACGGGCCCCTTTACAAAACTTGGCTTATATAATGGCTTATGTTTCTAAACACGCTATATCCATCTGGCCAATGGCTTGCTCTCTTTTGCTCTTACATCCCTAATTGTTACCTTTTTGACATCGTCGTATATGTTGAGTTTATTGTTTTCTTTGTGTTTAGTAAACAAGCTTTCATCATACCATCAAAACTGCAGCCACGGCTTTTTCTGAAAGCCGTGGCTACAGTTTTTAAAGAAAAAAAATTACATTCAATCTGAAAACACCAGGTGACTTGAAACCAGATGCGTTTTCGGATTAACGCATTTCCCAGTTTTTTTTTTTTTTTTTTTTGTATCTTAAAACCTTAATATTTCTGTTTCTAAATTCCTTAGCTTTGCTATACGTTTACATTATCCCGTTTATTACGTGAGAAAATTTCCTTGATCACATGTTCATATTTTCCACTATCTTGGAAAAACTACTGCAATTTTCAGAGGTTTGAAAATTTTTCTAGAGCTAAGATGAAGAGCTATAGAACTAAGATGAAGCTTCGTTCAAATTTTCATTAAATTTGGTCGTGTAGAAAATAAATTGTTGCCATCATACAAGTATGATTGCAACAATACAAGTTACAATAATTCGCTTCTGGCGGAAGCTGTAGTTGACGTCACTTCCGTATCGCTTTTCGCATGACGGTTTTACGTTACAAAATTTTTGAAATAACGCCAGTAAAAAGAAAAAAAAAATTTTTTTTTTTCAACGTCAAAAAATTATTCCCAGTAGTGGAGTGTCTGAAGCTGAAATGGATGCGTGACCCTTCATTTCGGGTCATTCTGGCTTCACCAAGGGTTAGATAAAGTGTACAGAAGATGGTGATGATTTTATTTTAGTTAGACTCAAAGTTTATGGTTGGATTTTGGGGCCCTTGTGGAACACTACGTTCACTTTATGACGTTGATTTTTAATTTTATTTTATTCATTCATTTATATTTTTTAAACTTTCATTCAACACGAAGAAAATGTCTTTTCCTTGATACACAACTTTTTTTGAAGGTTGAACGATGATGATTATAATTTTATTTATTTATTATTATTATTTTTCCATTCACGTTCTCTGAAAATTGTTTCGAACTTTTTTATGCAAGAAAATTTACTTTTATATCGCCTACCTAATTAATTTTTGTTTCTATAAATTCATGACATTTGTACTACTTAATTTTCAATTATTTTTCAAATAAATCTGTCTATAAAACCAGTTTTGCCTGTTCATAATTCTTCTTAATCATCCAACCTCATAGATCATAACTCGTGTTATCCTGCAAATAAAATGCTTTATTTATAGTAAATGTTTATATTTGTCTGTTAGTTTAGTTCAGGTAAAATAATTTTATAAGTTAACTTGAAATAAAAGTAAATAGTGCTGCAAACGTTTGTTTGAGTTTCTTTAAAAAAAAAAAAAAAAAAATCCTGGGCCAGTCCACCCCTAAAATAGGATAAGATGATTTCCGGAATGGATACCTCAATTCGCTAGTGAATATGGAATATCGTTAAAGTGAATATGGCATCCATTTAAGAATATTTAGTGCATGTGTAGTACTGTACTAACACTATCCAAACGAACACAAATTGTTGTTTTATTTGATTTAAAAAATCTCATTAATCTTAACAGCATTATTCATTATATTTTAAAACTGTTAACTGGAATGGATAAATATAAAAAAGCCAACTATAGTGGCTGTCTGCTCTCCCTCCCCACTATTTAGACATTGGCTAGGGAAGAAAGAATTTAAATTTATTATTCAAGAAAACAGCTTAGAAGATTGCAACTTATTTTCTTTAAGTTTTCCAAGGTAAAACAATTTCAGTTCTCAGCAGTTTCCTGTTTGCTGTGTTATATATACAGTGTGTGTAAACATCAGCTTTAGTTTATCATCATCACTTAAGTTTGAAACAGAAAATTAAATCAGTTAGAGCTAATTCATGGACGTGATTTAGGAATTTCACATATGATCATCTAGGACTTTTAATACTACCATCGCCCTTTTTTATGACATTCTTTTAACCAAACCGCAGGCTTTTTCCCCCATTCACAGACGCATTCGTTCGTTCATCTCCTTTTGGTGTTATTGATGAGGCTTCAGGTTTTCGCCTTAAAAATTAAAGGCTTCTCTAATAAGGCGAACTACTTCCACAATTGAATTTTCATTATTCACAAACGTTTAAAAATGTAGGACAGTGGTACAAGTTAACTTAGGAATATTGCTCGAAAATTTACAGGGGCACAAATTAAGAAATTGCATTAATAGTTAAGAGAGATAAAGGCTTATAAATCCTGTGATGCTAATTACTATTCTTGTCAGTGGCTGTTTCCCCCCCCCCCAAGAGGCATAGTGTCCAAATGCCAGCATTTTCTGGCACAGAGTTACCTGTGCTAGCTTAAAGCAGCATTCTACTGTGAAATTATTTATGGTACATCATGGGTATCCATTGCAGCCGAGATTGTTCGCGATAGCAGCGACTACATTTGCATTGGCGAGAGAAATGTTTTGTTCTGTTTTATTTATTTTAGTAATTTACCAACAAGTTATTCGACGTCACCTTTTTATTTGAGCTTTTTTTAAATGCTTTGTCCTTGGAAGATTGTTTTACTTCGTAGACTGGAATATATATTACCATGGTTGCCAATTATAAACCGGAACCTGCATAAATAAATTTTCTGCTGATTAAATTAGTGCAATAATCACAGTATAAATTTGATGGTATTGGGTGCCATATTTTTTCTATAACATCACAGACTATGCATGCATGAAAGAAAAGTGTTGAAATTTTTTGTACGTAGTGTACATTATGTAAAAAAAATTACTCGACCACCTCTATATCTGAAACATTTTATTTTCCTATATTCTTCTCTGAAATCATACCAACTTGATTTTCTACTTATATCGCGTGCATATATTCTAGGTAATATACATGGTGGATATAATTATCAACAATAGTGAAGATATCGGTTATTCTCCAGAAAATGGGTACAACCCGTACTTCGGTGAGTAAGAGAGGAAGAATGCTAATTCGGGACGGTTTCAGGCAAAAGAAGTGTGGGGTTTTAATAGACTTTCATTTTTGGCTAGTGAAAAAAGATTAGATTAGTTTATGCCACTAATTCGGGACGGATTCAAGCAAAAGAAGCCAAGACCGCAAAGTGGTACCAATGTTCTGGAGTATAACCAAGATATCTTTCCTTTGGAGTGATCTATGGAACATATGAGATTAGAATATGAGACGAGTTTGAAGATACGGTGGGTAAGTTCATCTGTCTCAGGAAAGGGTTGCATGGTTTAACTCCCGGAAGCTTGGGTTTTTTTGTCCAGCAAACAGGCAAATTGGTCACAGAATACAGGCAATTTACAGACACAATTATATTGACGCCTCATAACTTTAGTTGCTTTGGTGCTTTAGTTGCTCCTATCACACAAATGAAATTTACGCATTGGTAAAATATAATAAACGAGAAATCATTATTGTGTGATATGGTAACGAAATAATACAAACAAAATAGCATTTCATATCAAGATTTTCGGATTGCAGGCGTCAGCAATTAATAAATATAACGTATTTCAGATAATTCGTGTAAAAAGGCTAAATATAATGCATTCATATAATTTTTAATTCTTTTCCAATCACTTGGAGCCAACTGTAAGTTCTTTTAACTAAATATCATATGGTTAAGTTAATAAAGTACAACAAATATTAAATACGCATAAAAAGTTAAATTCAATACAAAATTTCTATACAGTTCAAAAAAATAAAATCTTTTAAGGTTCATTCCTAATAAGCAGTTGTTAATTGTTTGCATGAACTCGCCACAACCGGATTATGATCTAAGCAATAGAGATTAGGGCCGACTCATGCTTTTAAAGGCTCTGTGAATATATCCTTATGACTAGTAGCACTCTTAATTCCGCAATGGAGCTTATTTCTGATCAATATTCAAACGTTTCGGAACTTGTCAACCTCCAGCCCATGGTCTTGTGCCTCCGTACCCAGGTGGGTAGGAGCAGCAGTGCGTAGCACACGCTTCTTGATTAGACCGGGGTTCGAGCCCGTGACCACCAAATACGGAGGATGCGGAAAGGTCAGGGAATGACCACCGCATATCCCCGGAGCAATATGGCCTTAGTTGCTAATGCTCCTAAAAACCAAATAACAAACAAACCCATGGTCTTGTGGCCATAAAGGGTAATCAACAATTTTTTGGAATCTCTGTATACTGAAATTGCAATAAAGATTAACTCTCTAACGTTTCCCATTTCGGAGTTTTTATTAAAATGGGATCCTAGACATTTTAATCTCGGCAAACATACAGCACACCACTCAAATTTTCCTTCACTTCAGCAGATTCCTCGATTTCATGTACCTACGCCTGCTGTTTTGCTAATCACCATCACCAAAATACAGCTGATAAATTCTGTTAAGTCTAGCATGCTCCGCAGACATTGGCACCGATAGCGTACCACAGTAAAATGGCATAGTACCTTCATAATAGAAACCCTAAGATCAACCTTCAATAAGACCTTGCACAAAGCATCTTTTCTATTACCATATTTATCTAATCCGCGCTCTTCCCAAATGCAAAGCTGCTCACTTCCCGAGCATGTTCAAACAAATCTCTACTAGATGAAGGCTTCTAAAACTTCTTGGGAGAAAACTTATTTCTTTTATGACCAGACAGATTCTTTAGAACCAACCATCATAGTGCTTTGTGACTATTTTATATTTTAAAAATCTTTACTGTATTTATATTAAATTATGGTTTCATCTGAAAAAGACACGCATAACATTTCACACTATGTTGTGATTGACGGAGGAACTGTCAATGACAATTCGCTCGTGAGTTACTTCCGTTTTCTTTGTACTCGCTGTCCTAAATATGCTGAACTTTTTCTAGTTGATCGCGAGCCTTTTCTGCGTGCTATATGTGGGGAGTGTGACTACCTTAAATTGCAAATGCATTAAGACAATGTTTCTCATAATGCCTGGACATATTTAATAATCGGTGAATCAACCCACTCATATCTTGCGCCCAAAATAAATACAGATGCACATTCTTATACGTATTCACTCGTGACTTTGGAATTATTTGTTTCTAACTTCCTTGCGCTACCTTTCCTAAAGTGACGCCTCATTTTAGGAAAGATGTAGAGCTGCTGGAACAGATACAGAGAAGGACAACGAGATTAGTGAGGAGAACAAAAGGATGCTCTTACCAATAAAGGCTTCAGTTCTGCAAATTGCAGCATCTGGAGACTAGGCACCTGCGAGGTGTTTATGGTTTTGAATGGATTAAGAAAGCTCAATGTTGATGGGATTTTCCTCTTGTGCAGATTATGCACATGAGGGGGCATAAATTTAAATTGAGGAAGGTTGGTTGCAGAATAGATGTGCGGAAGTTTCCTTTAGACAACGGGTGGTTGATTACTGGAACAAACTTTCATATATTTTTGTGGAAGTGGATAGCTTAAGTAAATTCAAGGAAGAACTAGACAAACTATTAGAATAAATGGATAGGTGAAAGGGAAATTTTTTTTCTTGGCTGATGCTGTATAAGCTTGCTTTCGTGCATCATTTGTCACTAATAATACTAATGTTGTCTTTCTGTGCTCTTCTGCCCAGAAGTGATAGGAGGGCATATATGATGAAAACTTTTGGATTAACTGTGGGCTTTGCGGGAATTTTTAATCGTGGCCTGCCGATTTAATAAAATAAATTTTTGTAAAGATGGAATTCATTTGACAAAGGAGATGCAACAGATTTTGCTACTGTTGTTGAGGAAGCTTTAAAGGTTCGGGGAAATGGCAAATTCGGGGGTTTAGGCAAGCGATTGCAATGGAGCAGTTTAGTGTCATGAGCGAAACTGTCACTTTCACGTGAACTCTGCGTCTCATCTTTAATTACCTCATGTATGAAAGAAAGACCTTGGTCCTTGAGGTTGCCAGACAAGTTGTACTTGCAACCTGGGAGTCTAAAATGCTGATGGAACTGATATTCGGGCGACATTTAAGTCAAGTGGACCCCATTTCGTCGAAGTCCAGACGGTCTGTTACAGCCAAATGCTCTGCTTGCACCTTCATGAGGGTGAAACTGTTAGTAATCTTGGGATAACCTCCATGCACAAGAACACGGTGGGTGACTACCCAGGTGTGAATCAACGTAAGTTGGGGTCGAGGTGTGGCGCCCACACCACATGAAGGAATGCCGCCACTCTGTGTTACCAGGCAATACTAGGTGGTAGATGACTCTCATCAACCGGTGCAATACCACCACTTTGCTTATTGGAGGCTTGAAGTGGTGAAACCCATGTTTAGTCTCCAGAGCTAAGTTCCGGTCAACCCTTCCCCCATCTCTTCCATCATTCAGTATGACTGATGACTTTTGAGGTTATGATGGACATCATGGCGAGATGCAATCTTCCTTACATTTCGAGGGTACAGTTCTAAAACGGTGTCGCAGGCCGGCCGCTAGTTAGTACACCGGACCGAACCTATTGGTAACTTTTTAGGAGGCTTCCGAATCAGCTAGTGGCTGCCTCTACTCTTGCTACCTCTACTCTGCCATATAGTGACTGGAGGGAGTCCGAGTAGTGTGTATGCGGGGAACATTGTCGAGGCGACGTTTTGTCAAGAATCTGGGTATATTCTTACCATGTGTACGCCATATCCAAAAATTTCATTACTTCATAGAGCATGTCCCCCCCCCCCCACTTTTTCTTACTATTTTTTACACCATGAATTGTCAAACTAATAGAGCAAGCTTATCTGCGAAAAGATATAAACCTTCCAAACGCTTCCTAGTTCATTTCACAAATATACGTGGTCTCAATTCTAATCTCAATGATGTCCATTTCCACTTTCAGTCATCCAAACTCCATGTACTTTTTCTGACAGAATCTCAGTTATCGGTTGATTCAACTACTGCTCATCTCAGATGCCCAAACTATTCGCTGTATGATTCCTTCCGCCTCAAAGGTGGTACTTGTGCATATGTCCGTTCCCATATTCTCTTTCAGAGACTTGGTAATTTGGAATCTCCTCTTTTCGATCTTCTCTGGCTTAAAACCTCTCTACCTCATTGTGTCAAATTCATCTGTTGTCTCTACCGTTCTCCCAATTCCGCTAATCACTTGGAGCTCTTGACTTTCTCCAGTCCAACTTTCTTAACAGTGGGGTAATTTTCCTTGGTGATTTTAATGTTCACAACTCCAGCTGGCTTCCATTTTATAGTCACACCGACCCAGCTGGTCTAGATGCCCAGGCTTTTGCAATTACTAATGACCTTGCACAGATTGTTCATTTACCTACAAGAATACCGGACAATCCTAACCATACAGCCAACACACTTGATCTTTTTCTCACAAACAACCCTTCTAAGCACACCGTCGAAATGAGTGGTCCTTTTGGTACCTTACATCACAACTTTAGTGATTCTCTTCTCCAATGGAGCCTTTATCTCATGGCTGTTCCCAACCTCGTAATTTTTGGCATTACATGAATGCTAAACGGGATGACTTGCGAGATTTCGTTTCTTCTTTCCCTTGGTCGGATTACTGTTTCAAAACTTCTGATGCCAATGTTTGCTCAGATGCTGTCAGTGAAATTATTCTTGTAGGAATGGAATCCTTTATCCCACACTCCACTTTAAAATCTCTTCCTTTATCTAAACCTTGGTTTTCCAATAAATGTGCTAAGGCTGTTCAAGAGAAGAACGTTGCATATCGTAATCCAATAAATGGCTTGTTTCCAATTCTTCAATTTCATTTTCTGACTACACCAAAGCTCGCAACATTTGTAAAGCAGTTATTAATCAGTCCAAAATAGATTTTGAATAGGCTAAGAGCAGAAAACTTACTTCTTGTCCTAATGGAAGCCGAGCATTTTTCTTGCCAAAGCTATTGGTCGCAACGTTTACCCATCTCTGCTCCCACCTCTGTTAGCATGGGTTCGTTAGGAGAAAGCCTTGCTTGACCAATCTAATTAATAATTATAATAAAGTCATTAATGAGCTGAATTCAAGAAACAACTCTGATTCAATAAAACATTATACTTTTTTCATCATGAAAGGCAATTTATATAACTCGAGCAAATTAGCAGTACTGGTAAGGTTTTTAGTTGGAGCAATGGCTAGCTAAATGATCGCAGACAGAGAATTATCATAAATGAATATTCCTCAGGGTCAATCACTGTAGTAAGTGGAGTCTCTCAGTATAGACACTATTTCTGTTTCTTACCTTTAATAACATCGATGATAGGTGCAGGGGAAGTCGTCAAAGTTAACTGATAATTTAAAGATGGGTTTGTGGTTAACAACCAGAACTAGGCCATTTTGTTTTAAAATGACTCAGATCGGCACAAATGGTCTGGAAATCGCAACTGAATGTTAATGCTTCCCAAAAAAAAAAAAAAAGACTTAGGGTTCCGATTCGGTCGGACATGAAATTTTCCATGCAGTGTAAACAAGTAACTAGAAAGGCAAATATCTTGTCTATGATGCACAGAAACCTAGCATGTAGAGAAAAGAATGCCATTATCTTTTTATATAAGGTTAATTATACGAGTTTATCCCTTTTATCAGACCGCATTTAGCATACTGTGTTCAAGTCTGGAGGCCACACTTGAAGAATGTCAGGGACTCCTACAAAGGATTTGAAGGAGGATGCCCCTCATGAGTATAATCATCAGTTGGTATAATCACCATCCTCCACATACTAAGTGGAAAAGACCTTGGTTCGAATCCGTCAACGACGAGAGGAATTTTTATGGGTATTTTTCTCAACACGGCTGAGTTA
This sequence comes from Mastigoproctus giganteus, assembly GCF_048544385.1. Taxonomy (NCBI): domain Eukaryota; kingdom Metazoa; phylum Arthropoda; class Arachnida; order Uropygi; family Thelyphonidae; genus Mastigoproctus; species Mastigoproctus giganteus. The sequence goes on from NC_143577.1 coordinate 89,957,772, forward strand.
GTCGGCCTCAAGCGAGGATAACATGGTTTTCCACTCGGGTTTTTCAAAAACGGCAAATAGACCTCAGAAAAACACTATTTTCCGACATTATTATATAATATATACGATGCAATATGGCACAAAGTTGCTAATGCGCCTAAACCCTACAACAACCAATCAAAGAAAGGTAACCAGATTGAAGAACAGCTTATAAAACGCGCGGAGCTTATAAGTAAAATGAACGAAATAGGCAGAAGAGAGAAGAAACAGAGAGGGCACAAATAAAAAGGGAGTAACAAAAGGCTGGTTATCATGAATTTACATGGCGTTTACTTTTGGGCAGCATATTGTAAATCGGCAGATGCCGATCTACAACACGATCTTTTTGCCAGATGCCGATAAACTCCACTTCCTTGTCCTATTTAGCCATTATGATATTAATACTCTGTGAAACCGAATGCAATAAACCTCTACATCTTCATTAGGGGTAAAGTCATTCGAAATGGGTTTACCCTCACAGACCTTGGAGGTATCTTTTGCAACAGGTTGTCTACAACCGTTATCCGTAACCATTTAAATTCTCTGCAATCAAGGTTTGAAAATCCTCTTTCGATCTTCGAAATATCACTTCTTCATATTAAGCATATCTTCACAGTGCACAACTTTATTAGTGCTTCGTCTATCCAATGAATCCTCTTGGCAATAAAATCTAGGCTGCCACGAATGTTAAAAAAGAAAATCTACTACTCAGAATTCTGGCCGCTTAAATGTACATTGACGAAATTTGTCTCTTTCCCCCAGAACACACCACTCATATGACCCAACAGCTTAAACAAAGTAAAAAATTTCATATTAGGATTACCGAGAACAATCCATCCATGTATATTATGTCCATAAATTGCGTGTGTTTTCTGGTCGGTTTTTCCTGTTTTTCTGTACACAAAAATTCTAGATTCCTAGAAAACACCTTGTGTTTTCCTTGGACTCTAGTGGGTAGGCGGCTCCCATAACCTATTGCGACTAATGATCGCCTGATGGTCTTGATGGAAACGTCAGACTCAGCGGCGATTTGTGCCACAGTCACTCTTCGGTTGGCTGAAACAATGCGAGATACAATGGTAGATGAACACACGATGAGATGTTATTCCGGAAATATCGTATTCCCGAAACACTCTTGGTACTGCCGAACGGGGAGAGTGCAATTTCTGTACCACTTCCGCGATAGAGTGACTCATGCGTCAGGCACCTACTATCATCCCTCATTCAAAGTCTGTTAACTCACGTTTATCCATACTGATATCGAATTACCGTCTATCTACGTGAATGCAATGTACATATCTACCAAGCGGTAGATTCGTCCACTAGCGACAGGGGGTGATAGCGTCACGTTGCCCAGGAACCAGGTATTCCACGATTTCTGTCCTTTCAGTGTATTTAGATGTGCATATAAAAAGGTATATGAAGAAAACGACCAACCTGTCTGAATTACAAAGAAGTCCGATCGTTGGTGAACGTTTAGAAGGGGCATCGGTGAGTAAAACCGCTGAATTATTTAATGTATTTAGAGAAGCTGTATCAAAAAAAAAAAAAAAAAATCCTGTTTATTAGGGTCACCGGGAAAGTAATTTAATCTACCCAGGTGTATTGTGTCTGTAAATTGCGTGTGTTCTCTGGTCGATTTGCCTGCTTTGCTGGACGAAAAACCCCAATTTTTCCGGGAAAAAACCTTGCTATTTACCTTTGAGATAGACTAACTCAGCCACGCAGTAAAAAAGCCCGTAAAGGCTCCATGCGTCATCGATGGGATTCGAACCTGGACCTTTTCCATCTGGTGTGGGGAGGACGGTGATGATACTACTGTGCCACTGCGCAGACCACTTGCATCGAAAGTGTAACGTGTATTCGTGTCTGATGGCACCAAGGGTTCCCCACATATCCGCGTTGCTTTCATTGTGGGTGTTACAGTTCACTGCAAAAGCCAGAGCTTGTATAGATTTTGTAAGTATAGTGTTGTGTATCGTTGTTCTTTTGGTCATTTAGCCGCTAGACCCCTGCTGGGGTCCAACATTGTCCACACTTGGCGTCGTGGAGGCAGACGAGGTACCCAGTAGTTCTATATTTTACTCTGGCAGGCCCTGCCACCTAGTTTCCTGAGATTTTAGTGGCTAGGACTTAAAAAAAAAAAAAAAAAAAAAAAAAAACCATCATAGATTTTGTAAGACCTAAAATTTTGCGTACGTAGTTTAATTTAGACATTATTAGAGTTTTGCGGTATGGGATATGCGCTGGCGTATAGATAGAGTGGGGGGCTGAAGACTGGAGGGGTGAAAGGCAGAAGTATGGGGACGATAGAGAAGACGTCCCCAGATTGTCAGTGAGGAAGGCGGCGGGGGAGGGGAAAGAAAGGAAGGACCATACAAGGGAGTGCGGTCCTGAAAGCCAATTTGGCCATACAGCAACGCTGCTTCTCTTTGGCCGTTATGTTCTTTCTATCTGGGTCACCAGAATTTGGGAGTCACTCATGGGACCAGATTCCCGTCCGGTGTGGTCAGGGCAGTATAGGCTTTGGTTGCACTTGAGGTGCAGTCTTATCGATTTTCCATTTGTAGGTGGAGTCAACTTCATCTGAGTGGACGTATTGTGGTAGGTGAGGTCTGGGAGGTTCTGTGTCCTCATGCTGCATGCTGGTGCCCTCCATCCGGTTGTAATTTTAGAGAGTGGGTGTGAGGTCAGAGCTCTGATATAGCTCAGTGAAAGACAAAGTTTAGTGAGGGTCGGTCTTGCGGTCGCTCGTGGGAACTTTGCTTTCAGTTCATTGATGTATTGTCAACGAGGTGGATGCACTTTAATCCTTGGATTTGTAGTTCTGCTTTGTGATTCCCTGCGTCATCAAATAGCAGCTTCTGTCAGCTCCATGATTCTGTCTCCTTTACTTGACTGTGTCTATTTGTGTGCTGGTAGCGCGTTCCGCATCTTGCTTTACGGGGCCGCTCGCTGTTTTCTTCTTCTTGCAAATAGTTTTTGTGAATATTTGCTGAAGGCTTTATATTCATCCTCGGATTCAAGGAGTTGGTGTTTCCGGTTTTTAGGCAAGTACATGATTTGCGTAATGAGTATACATCTTAGGTCTTCGTATAATGTGCATTCGTACGTCAAGTGTTTCCATGATTCTTCTTCGCCGCAGGTGCATGCCCCATCTTCAATAATCCCAAGCGCTGTAAGTTTGTCGGTGCGTGCCCGGTCAGCAAGAAGGTTGCATTTAGCCCTGGGGAAAACCAGGGGATTGGGATACATTCCGTCTACGTGCGGTATGAATTTTTTTATAACTTCTCCCTTTGTGGATGCGGACCAACGGTTCTGCCACACGTGCTGTAAATGCGTCAGCAGTCGCTTCTTTTCTTTATTGCAGACATTTTCCGGGTCTGTGGTATATCCACAGACCCGGAAATCAGGGTCTGTGGATATACCACAGACGAAAATCAGGTTGTCGTTTTCCCTTTGGAAAGGTAGTATAACATACCGCAGCGCAGGACCTTCATGTCCAGTGGCAGGGCCCCAGCCAGGACCTGCATGGCGTGCGTGCATGCGTGCTCACTGCCTTACAGGCTCTTGTTATGGTAAGGGGAATGGTTCGCTGTATAGTGTCGAAGTTTTCTATTAACCACGGTAATCACTTTCTTGTATCAGATGGGTGCTCCATAAGTGATCACCCTCATGAAAACCGCCTTGTAGTACAAAGACAGGGTGCGTCTATTTAGCCCCCAGGCTCACCAATTATGGCCGCATATTTCCTTATTTTTTCCTGGCAATTTTCCCTGGCAATCATTGCCGCATATTTCCTTATTTTTTTCTTTTCTGTATAGGAGGTGCGATTTAAAGGAGAGGTTGTTATCTATGATAAGTCCTAGATATTTAACTTGCTTCATCAGCTTTATTGTATTCCCTTGGAGCTTAATTGGGGTTGGTCTTCTGATATCAAGTGTGCCCTCCAGTAGGATTGAACAAGTCTTCGTCGATGATATCTTTAGGCAGTGAATCGTCGTCCATTCCTGCAGGATCGCCAGAGTGTGGTTGGCCAGGGCCTCCAGTTCTGCCCTTGAGTCCACCGCCACGGTCAGGACTAAGTCATCAGCAAAGGCCTGGGATCCAACTCCCCCCCCCCCAGGTAAGAAATTCACCAAAGACTATGTTCCACAGGAGTGGCCCCAGGACCGATCCCTGCGGGCAGCCCCTGTGGATGCTCTTGGTCACTTTCTGGAATGGCGTGACTACCTCTATCCTTGAGAGGTTAAGTGGGACCTCCGCCACCCGGAGTCTGGTGAGGACTGTCGGCCACCAAAGTGAGTCGAGCGCCCCGGCGAGCTGCATCGAAAGTGATGTCTGTATCCATCACGTATGGAAAAGCAAAATATGATAGAACGAAATGTGGCAGAAAATCGCCGGACACTGAAAGGATTATAGCCCGAAAACATAAAAGTACTGCCTCAAAAATAACTGCGGAACTTAATGAGTGTCAGCAATCCAGTTTCTAGCAAAACAGTTGGGCGAGAACTTCATAAAGCCGAAATTTTCTGGATGCCGCTAAGCCAATGGTTACTGATAGTAATGCTATAAAGAGGATGCAGATTCTCAGAACATGGAACTCCTGAAAGCAGCGATTTTGAATACCTGTAGGACTGTAAGAGAGAGTTCCTCGACCAACAGTAATAGCTATTATAGTAAGCGGACACAACCACCCGCCCCATGCGCTTGGTCCAGTACACGGCACGTGGCGATAAAATCCCATAAAAGAGGGAAAAATTGTAATATTAATAAATAATAATAATTTTAATAATAATAGTAACTGGGCACAACCAACCAACCCATGCACTTGGTACCAGCACACGTCAAGGGGTGGAAAAAATCCCATAAAGGAGAAAACTTTTTTTTAATAATAATAACTACCTGTTGTTATTATTAAATTCGGGAAATTTCCCTACCCTTCACTAAAATTTATATTTTTATTTTTCTTACGACAACTTCAATCATGAACGGTATGACTTTGTACATGCATTAGACTTCAATTTTGTCAGATTGTAAATTTTGGAAAATGCATGCAAAGGAAAATTGTTCCAGAGAATAGAAGCAGAAGAAATAAATGAGGAAGAGGAAATATTAGTTCTGTGAGTTTCAAGTCGGACAGTAAATGAAGGCTGACTGGTTGCAGCATGCGTTTGTTGGAAGAGTATTGAAATTACAGATGCTAAGTCAGAAGAACAGTGCCCGTGGAAAATCTATAGGTCATTATCTATAGAAAAGGCATGCAGCAGAAACTGAACATCTGTGAGACATCGGGAGGAAAAACTTTGTAATAAACGGTTATTACCCTGAGTTTCCTCTTTTGAATAGAGCCTAGAAGCTTGAGAGAGGTTTTGGGTGCACCCCTCAGAAGTCGTAACACTATTCCATGTAGAGTGGATTTGAGATTTGTACAGAGTGAGTAGTCATTTAGAAGTGTAATGCCAAGAACAAAAAATATTTTATGCACAGGAAGCAATATTTCTGAAGTACTTATACCAAGAGAGATTGGAAGTCAGGGTAATCCTTAATAGAGATAAATGATCGTGTCTAAAACTCTTAGTATCATTGAAGATAATCATTTTGTTAGAAATAACTCAGGACTAAGTTTTAGATAAAACTTAGTCCTGAGTTAACATCATCCTTCCGAGGATTTAGGCCAGTTGGCCTGTTCCGGTCTTACTCTATCTTTTCTTCGAAAGTCCTGGATCTCTTTCCAGAAAAATTAAATTAACTAAATGTTCATTGTTCCCACAGAGAATTACCCCAGAGATCAGAATTTAAAAATTTGGTGGTGGATATTCGAGAAGTTGAATCTAGTTTCTGAAACTAAAGGAGAAATGTAGTGTGCTGTCATCAGCAAAACCATAAATAGGATTTCTACTAAGTGGATGAAGGCAATTGGAAAAGATAACTAAACTTTGGGGAATATCAGAATTAGTGAAGAAGATGGAAACCAGTGAACCATCTACTGTGACTGCAATAAGGAGTTAGAGATAAAACAGGAGAACCAGTTGCAAAAAAATAGCTGGCAGGTTATAAGATGGGAGCTTGTTGGGAGGACTCTTATGCTAAACATCAAAAGCCTTAAAAATGTCTGGAGAAATTGTTTGAGTTTCGTCGACTTTTTTCCATCGAATTTGTCCAAAGATGATTAATATAAGCCAATATATCACCAGTGGATTAAAACTGATGAAATCCATATTCGATGATCTTTGATCAGCTGGAAAAACTGGTTAAACAGATATTTTGACAGATTCAGAAGATAAAAGAAAAAAATGATAAAAATATATATTTATTTCACCAATGAATTAAATATATTCAAACACTGCTCTGGTTTTCCATTCACACTTATATTGACTAAATAAATGTGCACGCTAAACTGCAACAATAGGAGGTGCAGGAATTTTACATACAGAGAGAGATAATCCATGAATCTCTACTGGTTCTCTACTGGTACCAGTGATAAAAGGTATAGAATACAATCGCTTTACGGTCGTTTCTAATGGTTTAACAATATGAGAAACTGAAACAAAAAAAGTAGGTGGAAATGGGAGGAGGAAAAAATGAAAAATAATGATAAAAAATAAGAGTCAGCAGAAGATGGTAACTATGAACAAAGCGAGAGTTAACAAAAAAAAAAAAAGATAGTTCATTTCACTAAATGAAGAAGAAGAATCGTAGCCACGTAGTATGGCCATTGACTGATCCGTCTGCTCAGGAATCTTGAAGAGGTATAGTTGGGTGGTGGCGGAATCTCTGGATGTAAAGTCTTGCAACGACAATTTTTATTCCTGGCTTGAATATCTGAGAGCATTTGGGTTGGAAGGAATCTGTCTGAGTGAACTGGAGTGAGCTTTCACCCAATCTGTGTCGATTGGGAGAAACCTCCAGAAACAAGTATTCCAAAAGTTATACTGTTAACCATCTGTGCGAGTGAGTTAAGCTGTCACTCTTGTTGACTATAGAATGACAGATGTTCAGACTCATTTTTCGGCATTGTCTCTTAATAATTCAGAATTAAGTCGCTTTATTTATTGTGATAGATAATAGATGGCGCTACCAGATGTATCGTTATCTATTCATTGACTTTTCAAACACACTGGCACTTCAGAATGCAGGAAGGAAGCGTTTTTTCATTTTAACAACTACAGAAAAAATAAACTGGGACACTCTCTGCATAGGTTTAGAAGCGCTGAGGGAGAATAGGGACTGGAAAACAGTGTCTGGCTTTATATCAACCTCTCGCGCAAGAATTGAGATTGTCTCGTGTTGCCATATTTCAACGTGTAATGACTGTAAGTCCTTTAAACGACCCTCATCACTCTACTGTGAGTAGCAGCTACTTTGGGTCTTAGTTTTATAAATAATTTCCTGTGTTTAGTTGAGAACGAGAGAGAGAGAGAGAGAGAGAAGCTTGAATTTAAAAGATAACTTTAACCGATTCCAAAGTACATACCGGATGAAAGACATATTTTTAGCACTAACTTGGCACATTAACGGCAAACCAAATCTGTCTCATGTGCTGCTAAAGCTTTTGCATCTCACCGAACGACTTTTTTTTTTTTTTTCTTTCTCTCTGCCGAAGAGTCATCAATTTTTATTTCAAACGTCACCGCTGACAACTAGTATCGAGGCTATATGATATATTTAATCCTCAATAACGCACCCGTTGCCGGGTGAGAGCGGCTAGGCCGACAGCCGCTGCAGCTAATACCACTTTGCCGCGTGCCTGGAGGAGGAGGAGAGGACGCAGACATCTGTCACGTGCTGTCAGAGTACACTTCATTCTGTAAAATCGCCCAGAGATGATGAATAGTGGTAATATCCCTGTGCAGTCGTCAGTCGAGATACCCAACTGCGGAGTAATATGTATGTCAGTCCTTGTCACTGCCGTATGTCCTATTGGGGGGGATGGGGGTGACATCGGGGGATGGTAGGTGTGTGTGTGTGTGTGCTTGCGTGTGTGTGTGTGTGTTTTGAGTCCGCCAACTGTACAGAAAAGTGTTTCTCTCTCTTTCTTGTACATTTTATACCGTTTTGTGACACGTTTGGCTGAAGAGGCGATCGGCCCCATCTTTAATACTAGACTTTAGATTAGACGGTTCATATTTCACCGGCTAGTTTAGTGTGCGTGGTGACAGGTGAGCTGACTGCCGCAGACACGCTTTTTAAAGACAGAAATGTTGGCCCGAGATTCTGATGGCGAAGTCGTTTAGAAACCTGGCAGCTTGTCTGCGAAGCGAGAGCTTCAAATCGGCAGTTACTACCGATCTTAATAGATCTGCTGGATGAAAAAGGAGAAACGAAGGATGAAAAAATAGGAGACAGAAAGAGGTGATGAAAAGTCAGTACAAGGAAAGAGGAGATCGAAAAGAAAAAAAATTGAAACCGAAACGGGTGAAGATGTATTGAAATGTATTTTATTTTTTTCCCCCCATGTTTGTAATTGTAAAAGAAAAGGAAATTCACTTTCAATAAAACTAAGTGGAGTTTAACAACTTCGAAAAAAGAGGGCAACACATTTTTTGTCTTTATGAAAGAAACGTATGAAATACAAGAAAAATTATTTGTGCTTAAAGTATAACAATCAAACCAGAAACCCTTTATACTTAAATGTATAAAAATATAAATTCAGTGATATTATGATGTTATACATCTTATTTTATGTATAACATTATTGCGAGGATTGTATTATAGGATCAATAGTGTTCATGCTTAAGTTGATAAAATTTAAAGTTTCCTGAGACCAACTAAGTTTTCGTCTGTAGTATTCTTGAATTTAAAGAATAGAATGCTAAATGAAATCAGAGGAATGCTTTTGTTACTCTTTGACTACAGATAGTTGCCTTGATCCGCGTATGAAGCGAAGCAACCAGTATCATAGCGCAGAGTCCCACAGATCCCTCATTGGGGAAGGAAAGGTACTTGGTGTCTAAACGAGAGGGACCCCAAATAGTTTGATAATATCGTGGAAAATAAAATATCTTAAAATGTAATGTAATTGTATAGAAATACTGTATGCAAGTAAGCTCTAGTATGTGAGAATATACAATTTTTTTTCAAACAGGCCGACTCCTTCTGATACGTTTTATGGAAGAACCTGGATTTTTCGCTTCTGCTGGAGAAAACTAGTATCAAATCATTACGTGTTTCTATTTGAACAACTTCACGATTTCCCTTGGCATTTAAAATTTACTGCTGAGAATTTGTGAAATACTTTTTTTCTTCTGAAACAAAGTGCAGTACTGGTTAGTTAATAGAGAAACCTTACAACACCTATGTAGAACGCATTCCAAGACATTACAGGTCATTCTAAATCTATTATGCGTTATCAAAATCGTTCTTGATTGTACGAGAGTGGTTCAATAAAGAATCGCCCTGACCTAGCTGCAGAGGTGCTAGCCTGTTGATTCTTGGCACAGGTTTTAGTCCTTCTCTACATAGCCACAGTGCAGATTTACACATTGTTCCCATCGATGGATGAGGCTACGCATACCGTTTTTGTAGACGTGGTGAGGTTGGTCTTTGAACCATGACTCTGTTGCAGAAATGAGTGTCTCGTTGTCAGGAAAGTGGGTCCCCCGAAGAATGATTTGAGGGAAGGAAACAAGAAGTCCGATGGTGCAAAATTGGGTGAGTAGATAGGCTGGATGGGGCAGTATTTCATATCCACAAGTGGCCGCTTGTATTGTTGCAATTTCAGAAGTGTGAACTGGTGCATTGTCTTGAAGCATTCTCACACCTATGGGCATCATGCCACGCCGACATGTTTTAATTTTCTCCGGTAATTTTGTGAGTAAGTTGGTATAATAGGCACCGGTAATTGTTCTACCTTTCGGCAGGTAATCAGTCATTATTACGCCTTTCTCATCCCAAAACACTGAGCAAGATCTTTCCTTTCCTGCTGACGCTTGGACCCTTGCCTTCTTGGGGGACGGGGAAATCACGATGTCGCCATTCCATTCCATGGACTGCTTTTTTACTTTCAGGGTCGAAATGATGTATCCAACTTTCATCCTAAGTGATTAGACGAGTGAAAAAGTCTTCCTCGTGTTTTTAGCACAGGGCTAACAACTTTTACGATTTCTGTTGTCGATCAGCCTTCTGGAAAACAGTCAATAATCGGGGAATCTATCTTGCACTCAATTTCCGTAAATGGAGTTAGTCATGAAGGACTGTTTCAACAGAGCCCACACTAATCTTCACCTCCTGGGACAATTCATGTACAGATATCCGGTGATCTTCCATGATTAACGACTCCACTTTTCTGATCGTGCTGTCATCAATGGCTGAATGGGGACGACCTGGAATTGGCTCAGATTCTACAGATGTCCACCACACCTAAACTGTCTATGCCAGTGCTTCACAATGTCACAGGATGGGGGCTTCATTTTTATATACAGCGGTCATCTCCTCGTGGATTTCTTTAGATTTCCCCTTCGAGAACAGATACCGGATTACAGCTCTTGGCTTCAACTTTGTCCATGATGCTACTTCGTCACACGTTCAGCTCTGTAAGAGAAAAAAAATAAGACACAGGGCTGAAATTTACACCTTTAGTACAGAGATATGTATGGTGCTACACACAAAATATCACGATTCTGCGATATGTGGAAGTAGGTGAGCGCGATTCTTTATTGAACCACGCTCTTATGTTTGTTCACGACCTCGAGTTCGGCATCTACAAAGATAAATTGTGCATTTAGAAAAGTCTCAACTAGAAATCAAGTTTACGATGTTAACCTCCCCACACCGGCTGGAACAGATTTGAGTTCGAATAACGTCGATGACGAGGGAATTTTTACGGGCCTTTTTCACAATGACTGAGTTAGTCGGTCTCAGGCGAGGGTAGCATGGTTTTTTCTCCAGAAATTCGGGTTTTTCATCCAGCAAACAGAAAATCGACCACAGAATACAAGCAATTTACAGACAGTATACGGAGTAATGTGGCCTTATTGGATGATGCTCCTAAAACCCTAATACAACAACGAAGTTAACCAAAATTTAATGAGTTTTTTTTTTTAATATTAATTAAGTAATTGATAAATTTGCGGAAATGATTAACTGATATAGTAAATCAGAATATTATAATCACAATGATAACAGCTGAATAAATAAGAGTTTCACGTGTATCTTACTTCAGGTATACGTAGTCAAATCCACGCATAGGTGTGTGTGTTTTCTAATTTTTCTTGATTATTTTGGCAGGCAAATAGAAGCGCGATATGAACTTAAACGCACGTCTTACTGGTAAGGGAAATTACTTATTTAATAAAGTAATAACTGAGCGTTTAAACTGAAACCGTAATATTGACCTTCGCGGCATTGTGGGATCCAGTTGGATTACAAATATTGCAGACAATACAGACACAGGCATCCATCAAGGAAAGTTTACACCGAAAATATTGTCTGTTAAGAGATTTTATGAAGTAAGTAATGCATTTATAGCAAAACGTGTTGCTAATAATCGACTAAACTAAAATTCAAGCATTCTACACTGAAAGGACAGTATTCATGGGATACCTAGTTCCTGAGCAACGCGATGTTGTCACCACTCTCTCTAGCGGATGAACCCACAGCTTGGCAGGTATATAGATACAGTGCATTGACGTAGACGGTAATTCGATGTCAGTATGGATAAATGTCGTGAGTTAACCGACTTTGAAAGAGGGATGATAGTGGGTGCCCGACGCATGGTGCTGTCGCATAGGTGATACAGAAATTGCACTATCCCCATTCGACAGTATCAAGAGTGAATCGGGAATATTCCATTTCCGGAATGACATCTCATCGTGGACAGCCCTGTGGGAGGAGCAAGGTGGTGGGTGAACGTGGCCGTCGACGTCTGTCTCGCATTGTTTCAGCCAACCGGAGAGCGACAGTGGCACAAATCACCGCTGACTTCAACGAGGAAGGTGCCAGAAGCGTCCCCACCAAGGCCATCAGGCGATCATTAGCCGCAAAAGGTTATGGGAGCCACCGACCCACCAGAGGCCCATGGCTAACACAACGACACAGGACTCTACACCTCAACTGGACAAAAGAACATCGGCACTGGACCTTGGATGATTGGATACGGGCTCCTGATCCGATGAGTCCCGTTTCCAGTTATTTCGAGCCGATGGGAGAGTGTATATCTGGCGGAAACCGCACGAACGTATGCACCCGTCATGTCAACAAGAACTGTTCAGGCAGGTGGACGGTCGGTAATGGTCAGGGGGGGGTGTTCAACTGGCACTTGTTGGGACCTCTGATAAGTCTAGACCTATCTCTGTACGGTCCAGGTTATGTGTCCATCCTTGCACACCATCTGCACCCCTTCATGGTCATCGTGCACCCACAGTGCAATGTACTCTTCCAGCAGAACAACGTGCCTCCCTACAGAGCCGTGATAACTAGAATAATGCTTCGTCATGTGACTGCCCTTATCCGGGTGGGCCTGCCCATTACTAGGTAGGTATCCCATGATTTCTGTCCACTCAGTGGACATCAAGGCATTGTAATTCTTAAATTGATACTGCAATTTTTAAATAACTGCTTCTTATTATTAATGAATAAAAATTCGTTAATAATAATTACTCACATTTGATAAATTTGATCACATTAAAAAATTTGATAAATAATATTTTTTTAAGATCTGACTTTATTAAATTTGAAAATTTGACTTTATTGAAAGATATTTCAGCGTGTGTATTGGCAAATTTTAGGAGTTAATATCATAGTTTAGTCTCTTTTGAAAAATAGATGAAAGTCAGTATAGTTTTATTACACTATTCTGCATGGGTTTAGGTGTTTGAAATAAACTAATAGCTATATTTAACTCAGTTTTTTACGTTGATTTCAGAAATGTTTTTCGTTTTTTTTTTTCCATCATGTACTGTTTATTCACAAAACACTTAAGTTGATGTCATGAGTTGTATTATTAAATGTATTAAGTTAGGAGTAAATGCCGGGAATTTGTAAACTATACCTTCACATGTTGGCAATACTGCCTTCAATCATTTTTTCTTGACCTTGAGAGCTCCATACATCAGTGTTTATCATGTCAAACTTGTGTTGAAAAGTGAGTAAAATGTCTTCATGAAAGTGTTTGAACAATCTGAACTCATTCTGTTATATTTGTGGAGTTACGTAGCCCTTAAGCAAAGGCAAGATATTACAGAATTTGTAAAATAAAAGAAGTGTATTGTCCTTATTTTGTAGTGAAACTCAATGAACGAGATAAACAATGGGCTCCATATAAAGTTTGCCGAACCTGTGTTGAAGCATTGAGATTGTGGAAAAATGGGAAAAGAAGACTATGCCATTTGTAATTCGCATGATTTGGCAGGAGCCTATAAACCACTGTAATGACTTACTTTTGCTTAGTTAATGTAGAGGAATACAATGCAAAGAGTAAGGAGGGCGTTTATCCTAATATTCATTTGCCATTGGACCAGTCCCACATGAAGATAACCTGATTCCATGCCCTCCATTTATATTGCACAATTAGCAGAAGAAACTGAAATCTGCACGCCTTGGAGAAATTGAGTCCAGCCCTCAAATGGTTTCACAGCATGAACTCAATGATCTGGTAAGAGATTTTAATTTACCAAAGGAATCTTCAGAACTCCTTAGTTGTAGATTTAAGTCAAAAATCTTCTTGCACATTGAATATTTTCTGATGGTAGATACAGAGAACAAAAACTAGTCCCCTACTCTTTCTAGGACAATTCTATGGTTTCTTGAAGAAATATAAATGACTTTTAGGAATTAGTTGCAATTTTACACAGTGGAAACTTTTTATTGACTCGTCAAAGAGGAGTTTCAGAGGTGTGTTCGTCCAATGGAAATAAATATGGGTCAATTCCAATAGCTCACTCTGTGCATTTGAAATATATATGAGAACTTGAAGAAGTTGTTGTCAAATATTAAGTATGAAGAACATGGATGGTTAGTCTGTGTTGACTTTAAAGTGATGGGCATGTTACTTGGACAATCTGACTACACAAAAATGCCTTGCTTTCTGTTTGAGTGGGAAGTCTGGTAAGGAGTAAACACTGAGAATTCAAGGTCTGGCCAAAGAGGGGCAGTTTGTTGCCTGGGTCAAAGAACATAGTTCATAAATGCGGCCGTTACTAATACTAAACCATTGGTAGACCCAAAAGTTTCCTCCCTCCACCATTACACATCAAACTGTGTTTGGTGAAACAGTTTGTGAAAGCTATAGCACAGGAAAGTCCCTGCTTCTACTACCTTTGTACTAATTTCCCATCGCTCATCCAAGAGAAGGTAAAACAAGTTATTTTTGTTGGACTTCAAATTCGAAAACTGATGCGGGACCGAGATTTTGAGGGAACTATGAATAAAAGAGAAAAATAGGCATGGATTGTCTTCAGGTCTGTTGTTGAGAACTTCTTAGGGAACAACAAGTATCCAGACTACAAGAATATAGTTGAAAATATATTGGAAAACTTCAAGGAAGCTGGGCTGTAACATGACTGTCGAGATGCATTTTTTAAACTCCCACATCGACTACTTTCCAGAAAATCTTGGAAGTGTTAGTGAAGAACAGGGTTGAGGTTTCACCAGAATATTAAAGACATAGAAATGAGGTACCAGTGCAGGTGAAATGTCAACATAATGGTTGGCTATTGCTGGATGTTGAAGAGGGACTGTGAAGTAGAACGATCTGAAATAAAATCAAAGAAACTAAAATTGACTATCGTAGATCAGTTTTTAAAATGAGAGGTGTGCTAAGTGAACTTTTTACCACACTCCCCTTTTAAAGTGTTTTCAACATGTATTTAAATATAAAAGTATGGTAAAAGTAGTATTTTGTTATAATTTCAGTGCACGAATTCTGCCAAAATTGATAAAATTTTGTGAAGAATACAATTTTCTTTCGTGATATTTGAATAAATCTGGCGTGATAGAAACAAACGGAAGTTATTTTTGAAATTAGCATTAGAAAATCATTCAGAAACACTTTCTGAGAAAATATCTATGAATATTTTTCAAAATGCAGAGTAGTGTTATCTGTTGCATAAATTTAATAAATTACTTCGATAGAAAGACATCGTTACTTCATTTTCTTTCCATTCTCATTCTGTTGATCGCCATTCTGCCCATAAACTCAAAAGTAGGGAACGAAATTAAAATATTCGTATCATCTCAGAGAGAGAGAGAGAGAGAGAGAGAGAGAGAGAGAGTGTACATCATGCAATCGTACATCATGCAATCGTACCACTACAGTTGGACGTTGATAGAGATAGATTTAATCAGTGCATTGACGTATTTATTTATTAATCCCTTAATACAATAGGTGTTCAGCTTTTTAACTGCACTCTGTCAAAATAATGGTTCCATGCATGAATGGTGTATCTGAGCATATGCCCAGTTGGGTGCTCAGTCTTGGTAATGATCACATTCGATATTTGTTATCCTTGTCTGATATACCGTTTGCGTACACCAGAGAATATAACCCTCTTTCTTGAGGGGATTCTTCAAAGATTTCCTAGTTGTACGTGATAAGTCAGAAACAGTTAATTCCATATAGGATCTGCTTCTTGAAAAATCTCAAAGAAATGTTTTAAACAATGTCTGCAAAAGTGTGGGTGATGCATAACTTAGGTTGTAGATTCTTAAATGAATCACCTTGAAAATGAGTACATTCGCATTACCTTATTGCTAAGATGGATGTATTGATTTGCAAAGGATAACAACTCTGAACTCTCAAAAGATAATTTTCTTTCGAGAAACTCCAACGTTGCATTTTCCTAAGCTGATTCCTGTGACTTTAATTTGTTTCTCTGCGATGATGTATCTAAGAGAGGAAAGGAATCAGACCTAGTATGAGATGAGCAACAGAACAGCCGCCATTTCTGTATAGCCTCCTTCGGCGCATCCCATAGATTCTCTGTGGTACACTTCACTGGCAGACAGAAATCTGCAGAGATCCCAACAGCGATAATGAGCTGAGTTATTGGGGAAACTTACGATGGATATCAAAGCTTTGAATATCTGTACATCGCACGCTGTGAATTTCTCATCTATCTCCAGGGCGCTGAACGCATTAAAATAGAATTAAAATTTTTATCTTTTCGAAAATTAAATTATTTCGGATCGAAATCTAGGCTGGCTGTTTGAATTTGTTCTTGCGATATGCACAGCGTTAGTGTCAGAAAAATGACTATCGGCCTTACATGGAGTCATAACTCTAATTAAGTAAAAGGATAACTTTTACGGAACTCTGCTCACTCGTTTAATAGTAAAAAAATACAAAGTGTTGCGTTATAAAGAACGAAATAATAATTAAAATAATAAAAAATCGCTATGAGGAAGAGTTAAATGAAAAAAAAATTAATTAAACATGCAAAAACTTGTAGTAAGACGTACGTAAAACCTGCGACCGGAGTTCTTTAGATCTCTGCAGTCTTCAATCAGAATTGCAGTTAGCCGATGTCAGGCAGGGGTTTCCCCCATGAATTATTTCACCTTTTTCACCTGCATAACATTCAAACTCGCCTGTGAACACCCATTGTAAAGACAGATGCCCAGTATTACAATTGGTCAACCAATATGGGTGGGGGCGGTTGAATGGGCAATGATGAAAGGTAACGGGTGCTTCCTAACCACAGCTACAGTTTTCACATAATCACACATTGCAATGAACACAATCATTGCGCTGATTGTGTTCATTGCAATGTGAAATATCACAAGAAAGAGGACATGATGCAGCGTTTGAGAAAGAACAAAGATTTACAAATACTTCTTGTGAAATTATGAAATCTAACTTTGACAATTTTTAACTTTCAATCAAGTTAACGAGTACTGTAACCACGGTTTTGTTTAGACTTTTAAATGCCTGGATACAAACAAGGAAATTTCCGCCCCCTCCCCTACAAAGTTTCCTAAATAACGAAAGATCTGGGTGTTTATTTTGTCCCCTCCTCAGAACTGGAGCCCACGTATAGCTCTTTCTAATCCTCCATGTTTTAACGCTGCCCTGATCGTAATTATTACCATATCTCCACTGTAGAACAAATGCTAAAGCACAATGTGACGTTTCAGTTTCCTATTGGAGTTTTTTTATTGCTTTTGGCATTTTCGTATTAGTAGTTTGCAAGTCTATCTCTATATTTAAATAAGTGGTGGTAGTGTCTCTTGGTGGCGTGGGCACTCTTAGTTGTGTCCAAATTTATATTGACGTAATCAAGAATGTTTTTTCCTATATAGCGAAAGTCATACGTTTTATATCTTGATAGAGAACCGTTGATAAAGCAAGATATGGCATTTGTTAAGCAACCACAAATAGCCGATACACTCTGTCGAGATGAGTATGGCATATAAACTACTGTTTTGCAGTTATTTGCCATGCGACATACTCAAGTACGTATGATGCTACTTGAAAACCAAAGCATGAAGAAGAGATGGAGCTAATTTTAGGGAACTTAAGGGAAAGAAATAGGCACAACGATTAACAATTGAGACAGAAGATAAATGGCGAAAATTGAAATCATTTTTAATCAGAGTAAGTTTTAGGGACATTGTTCGCTGTTTATCATTTACATTCGTATTTGGAACACTGGATTCTCTCATAGTAAGTGCACAGTGAATTGACGCTACTAATCAGGGGTAATTACAGTGTAGATATTGCTTACTGTACTTCTTTTGCGATGTACGCTAGAAAATACACTACATAGTATTCTGTCTTTCTCTCTATAAAACAAAAATGCACTTTATAACTCACTACTCTTTTTCTCGTGATGTGTTCTCAGTATTGCGGTTGCACGATGCAATTTCATAGCACATGGCTGATAAGGCTGGCAGTAATCCAGAAAAAAAAAAAAAGGGAGAAGAAGAAGTTTAGTGAGTGTGGGAGAAAGCACGTACAGAGTGACGGAGAAAGAAGGCGAATCGTTGGCTGTATCGTGTATGGTGCATAATGATTCCTGTAAGTCTGCCCAAACAGAAGGAAAACTAATGTGGGTTCTGTATGAGGTAGCGTTAGCGGGATCATTAATAACGGTCACGTGCAGCGAACCGACAGCGTCAGTAATGGCGGAAGTGTTTGTAGGTTGAGGCACGGAAGTCAGTTTAGGAGCAACCTGTAATACATCTTCTCTTTACTGCATGAGATCGTAGCCTAGCTGATGAAACTGTAGTACAGAGGTATTCTAAATCATCCATACTGCCTACGATAATACATTACCGTGCAGCAGACTCTATCAGATGCTGCTATATTCAGCTTAATCACTTCGCCTAATATAATGTCGGTCCAAACTGTATTCTCCGATTAACTTTGAATGTATACTGGCCAGATAAAATCTGCAATTAGACTTTGCGGTAGTTTCCTCATTTCAGATAGCAGCGGACAACAGTCGCTGTGTCGTGGTCGTCTTTGAAAATTCGTACCACTCACTTTGTCTGTGGAACAGCACCTACGCAGTTTCTCTTTGAATCATAGCAACAACGAATTTCCCAAGGATTGTTTGGGCATCATGATTTTATCAGATTTCTTTATGTCTTGTAAAGACTGTTTTCATGGGCCCAACCATCAGAACTTGCAGATCTTAATGAGTAATCAAATTAATGGGAAAGAAAGAGTGTAACAATGGATGAAAAGCTTTTCCAGAGATATTTTTTAACTATTGAATTCAAAGTACTACAATGAAAGGAAAGAAATCTTGGTGTGAACTAAGTATATTAATTTAGGCTCGTAAGTGATACAGTAGTTGTTTCAGAAGGTCATTTTGACATTTATAGAGTTTAATGTTACACATTTTAATAAGTTATTACGTGGCATTCCTATTGTTTTTCGCTCTTAACATGGGTCTGCTGAATGGTGGCAGTTTTCCACGAGAGGGGAATAAAGAACCGAAAGTACAAAGAAAATTTCCATAATTAGGCTTCATCCCGAGAGGTCCACATATTATTCATTAATGAAGTTCGGTGCAGCTATGATTTATTTTGCAGCGAGTTTCGAAAGTACGACGAGCAGTGGGAGCTCGCGATTAAATTTTCACACAATACAAGATAATGTAATTCAGTAATGGAAAAGGGGGAGAAAAAACTGGGTCACCTCATGTTTTATTAGTCAACCGGCCGTAATAATTGCGGTCTCCAACTGATGAACACTACTGGGATGGTTTAATCGAGGAAATTGCGTGCGTGTGTGGGTGCGCGTCCGCACGTGCACGCGTAGAAATGCTCTTTCTTCGTTAAATGCGTAAGTTTTAAACCATAAGTGTCAGTGTAGAGAAAGAAAAATATTAATATTCCCAGCCTCATTCATAAAAGTAATCTTGTGTGCGTAATGCGCTCTTATTAATAAAAGATGTTTTGTTTTCTTAATAATCACTTTGCACCATATTTATTGATAAATGTTTATAAGGAAATTCGCTTCTTCATTCTTAATGTTTATTCTCTCACTGAAATTTTAGACACGTTGATAAAGGGCAAAGCTGTAAGTTTAACGACTTAATAATAGCATCCGAATGACAGTGATAATTTTCTGTTTTTTTTTTTTTTTTTTACATCAATTATTGCAGAAATGATGCAATCCAAGATTACCGCCACAGAAAAGATCCATTAGGTTTTTGAGCCAAATCTTTGCTGTTGATACACTATTGATAAAAAGATTTCGAGTATACCAGTCAGGAGCAGAAGTCTTGCACCGTTTTTTTTTTTTTTTTTTATTTCTCTTGGAATCAAAATGGTCATAGTGCAACCATAGGACGGTACCATGGAAACCATGTGGTCAATGAATTCGTTTTGGCGATTTTAAAAAAAGAAGACAGAGTATCACTTACGCACGAAATTTCATGTTGTGTCAGACGTTCTTTCCTTTTCACAATTCAAGTCGCGATAAAGAGGAATTAAGCGATTCTCACCCATCACCTTCTTTAGATCTGGTTCTTTCAGACTTTTGAATTCCTTCAGTTTCTAAACATAAAAGGTACTTTGAAGATCCAGTGTCCATCATGATTAGCTATGGGAATAGCAATTTTCCAATAAGAAAAACATAAACGCGAAGAACACAGTTCACCCAAAGTTACCATCAGGGAGCACATCGATGGAACGCTTACATTACAACGTGCTTATATCCTTTTAATACAGAGCGTTTGTGGCTTTATTCGTAACAACTTTATCTTCTAACAATCATCCACTTAGCAGGTTTCTGTTGATGAGAGCCTCCCCCCCCCCCCTTTTTTAAGGAGTTTAATGTGCCACTCTCGAGTGTAGCTTGTAGACAATTTTGTACCGTGAAAACGACTTTTGAACGTCTGACACAACATCAAACAAAGTACAGTAATACATAGCATTAGGCATAATTCATTGGTATATATATATTCATATTTTGCAAACAACAAACTTAAATTTAGCCTTTAATTAAATTTCATTAATTTTTTGCTTGGAGCGAATGGACAAGTGCAAAGTGTGTTAGCTGTCTCACGGCACCAGGGGTTCCCCCATCTCCGTGTTATGTACTCTGTTTGTGTAGCACAGAACTCTGTGAAGGCCATAGATTTAAAAAGTGTTTGGGGAATGGGAGGAGGTGTAGTGTTGTGTACCGTTGTTCTTCTGACCATTTAGTCGTTGGGCCCCTGTTGGGAACCACCGTTACCACACTTGGCCCCGAGGAGGCAGATCCAGGTACCCAATAGATTTTATTTTTGTACTCTGGCAGGCCCTGCCACCTAGTTTCGAAGATTCCAGTGGCAATGGCCTATGTGAAAAAAAAAAAAAAAAAAAGGGGGTTAACGCCAGAATATAAAAGGCCTAGAGAGGTTTATGTAAGCGCAATTTAAATTTGGACGTTTTTAACTGATAATTTGTGGGGGGTGTACACTGCGAGTTAGACAGAGTGGGGGGAGACTGAAGGCTGGGGAAAGACAGAGGTATGGGGACGATAGAGAAGCCGACCCCAGAAAGTCAGTGAGGTAGGCCCATGCCTCACCAGGCGGAAGAAGGGGGCAGCAGGGGGAGGAGACAGGAACTCGGCTCCTCCCCTCGACCGGGGAGAGAGTAAAAGAAAACCAGGCTAGAGTGCTCGGTTTGATTGCCAATGAGGCTTGTGGCAGAGAAGCTGCTGGTGTCTCCAATGTCTGGGTTTGGAGTCATGTCCCAGTTGATCTTGCCTGCAGATTCAGTTGCAGATTATCAGCCCGATGGAACTTGGATGAAGGAAGTGAATTTCAGTTCAATTGAGCTTCGCTGGGTTGGTGGTTGATGCTGTTGGAGAGTGGTGCCCAGAATATGTCCCAAGTTATTGGTCTTGGTGGTTTAAATGCTCCTTAATGTTCTTAGTCTGTTGAAGACATCCTGTGCAAAAGTGGTGAAGTATTTATAATTGTCATGGGTATGAATTAGTTGGTACTTTGACAAATTAGTAATCTTTTTGATCAGAATAGATCTCACGTCTTCATAGTCAAGGACAGTCGTACATTAAATGGTGCCAAGATTCGTCAGTGCCACAGTGGCAGCGTGGATCATCTGCGATGCCCAGAGACGTCAATTTTTCTTGTATCGCCCCATGGCCTGTAAGGAAGTACGTTATGTACAGGCCAGGAGAAAACCAGCTTGTGGCTTTTGGGAACGCGAACGTTATTTCGGGGATGAATTTCTTTGTAATTGCTCCCTTAGTGGATGTCGTCCATTTGCCCTGCCAGGCCTGCTGCAGGTGAGTGAGAAGGCACCTTTTCTCTGCCTTGCGATTGATTGCTGGGTTGGTGGTGAATCCAATGGTGGTAGTGGAGAATCCTTTGAAGAGATGATACATGCCACATCTAATTATAATTATTTCAAGGTCGAGAGGGAGGACTCCAGCGAGGACTTGGAGAGCAGGAATGCTCACCGTGCAGCAGGCTCTGGTGATGGTAAGTAGTATTGCTCTTTGAATGGTGGCTAATTTCTTCTGATTTGTGACAATAGTTGCCCGGTGATATCAGACCACTGAAGCATATGAGATGGCTGGAATAAATAGTGGATAATGCACGAATGATTTTCATGGAAACGTTATCCTTGGGTTCGTGGCTTGGAGAAGACTGAAGGGCTGAAATATGTCCAGCCAGAACGTCCAGAATACTCTATGGCAGTTGGCAATCTTTTTTTTTTTAAAGTGGAGGATCCTTTAATAAAATAAACAACATTCTTCGTGGACGCAAAAGATTGTGTTTATTTTTGCATTAAATATAAAAAAAATTAAGATTTTTCAGTTGTCATGGTTTTGAAATTAAACAAAAATGTATGGGCATTGACTTTAGCAGATCTAAAAAACTTTCAAGGGAAAGATTTCAGGAAAATCAACAAAACTTAAGTTTTTCTTCTTGTTATCAAATTATTCAGATATTCCAAAATAAATATAACCAACACATTCCATTTCTGATGAAAGAAAGGGATGGATTCAAAATTTAACAAACTAAACTGTGGACAGTTTAACAAACTAAACTGTTCATAATCTGCCGAAAATCCATTATCAAGTATCAACTCTCACTGCAACGATTGTTACATGAATATGGCTTACTTTGAATGAGACGGAATTTGCAAACCATTCATCAGCCCACTCACTGCGAAGCATCTTTGTGCCTTCTACATTGACTAATGATTCTGTCTCCAGAAATAATGAACTTCACTTTATCATGTTACCAGAGGGGGGAAGGTATTGATGTGCTTATGTAGCTCCATATTAGAGAGAGTTTTTGGCTATATTAATGGTGGAACACTTAGTTCGTCATCTTTTAGTTCCCTTTGTGAAATGGCTAGAAATTTAAACATCGATAATTGTGCGATATTAAAGACACTGTTTCAGTGGACATTGGGTTGGAAAAGAGTAATCTAATCCAACAAATGCCGGTTTAATTGCGCCATTATAAATGGTAGGAAGCCATCGACCAGTCGTACTTTTGCGAAAACATTGAATTTTGATGGATACAATGCTATGGTGATAAGTTTTTCGTAAGCGTGGGGGGAAGGGGAGGCTATCACTCTTAATACCAAAATAATAAGCTCATGTAAGCGTCATTACAGACCATAACATTACATCACACTGATTCTAAAGCTCCTCCATATCCATATTCGTGATTATATCCAGCAGGAGAGTGTAGCATGGTGAAATCTTTTTATCAAAGTCACAGGAGAATGTTCTCAGAATGTCCTCAAGAGGATAAGAGAACTATTTGCACATAGCACTATTATTTATTATCACAATTTTAAGATACATTCCGCTGAATAGAATCCTGTCTGTCTTCTTTTTGTCCTGAGCACTTGTTTGGTGTTCATGTAATGTAGAATGATATTTTATTGAATTTTATTTCTATTGAATTCTTCTGTGTTGAATTACACGTAGATTTTTTATTATTATTTTTTTTTAATTTTTAATGATTGTGCATTTTCTCTTTTCTTCAACATTTTTCCTGTGGTATTTTCTGTACAGGTCGTCATAAGTATATGCTTCAACCGTACGTTGCAATAGAAATAAAACAACGTAGCGTGACTGTTCCGGATTAATTCAGTATGATAATTTGTTTTTCCGTCTGAAAATATATGAAGCTCTGAAATAACTCGGAGTGATATTTATTTCCATAAATTGCGAACCTCGAGAAGACCGGGACAATCGCTGAATTACAGTAGTTAAAAATGGAAGAGAACTGAGAATTAAAAATATATACCGCCTCTTTCCCCTGCGCACGCGCCTGAAAAATCGCTGTATGTAAGCTTTTCAAGTCGGTAGTTTGTATTAAAAATATATGCAGATAAAATCGTCGGCGCTATATGGTCTAAGATGCGCCTGAAACTCTACAAAATAACAACTTGGAAGACGTCTCCTTTACTTTTAGCTGTTATTTATACTTCTGGAGTTGGTCCACTGTCTTATGGTTTAATAAAGCTCCAGGGCTCGCCCCACGGTTGGAGGAGTCTCTTCTGCTTCAGTTGGAAATATCCGATATTTGTTCACTGTGATGTTGAAAAGTAGCGTTTAATTGAAAGCCAAAATATATGATTACCGTTATGTTGGAAGTAAATAGTACAGACTATTTACCTCCAGCTCAAGTTCTAAAAGCTTTATTTCCACCTGGAATGATCTGCCAACTACTTTTTAGTACTTCTGCAAGAAATAGTATTGGGACTTCATCTATTAATGAAATTTATGGTGCATTTTTCCCCAGCCCTCTCGATTCCCACTAAATTCTCATCAATTATTGCTTCGAAAGATGTCCTAACCGACAATAAGCGAAATTGCCTTATTCACTGTAGCTGTCCTGAGTTATCATGAATTTTTAAAACCACAGCAAGACAGACTCGAATTAGAAATTGACAGCCACAAATCAAATATCCGACTCATCTTCCCATTCACTATCTTAATTAACAAATCCACTTTTATTCATCAAAAGCAGATTAATTTAATGGCTAATTTAAAAATAAAAGTCTTCCTATCAAAGGCCTGAATAACTTTCATTTAATTCATAATCAATGAATCAACGTTTCAAAAAATGGCTTTTCCATTGTTACAAATCGCGATAAACTCTTTAAAATTATATTTATTTTATATTTAATTCAGATAGGCCTATTTAATTCTATAACCAGTTTTGCAGTGACAATTCGATAAGGTTCAATTTCAGTGAGTACAAATCAGTCCTTGAGGTTGTCACAGACATTCTCTCGTATATGCCAGACAAGCTATGCTTGCTACCTGGGAATCTAAAGCGCTGATGGAACTTATATTTCGGCGAAGTCCGAACGGTCTGTGACAGCCAAATCCTCTGCTTGCACCTTCACGATGGTGAGGCTGTTAGTAATCCTGGGTATAACTCCCATGTGCAAGCACACTGTGGGTGTGCTTGCACATGGAAGTTATACCCAGGTGCAAGCACCCACAGTGAGAACCGACGTAAGTAGCGTCAAGGTGTGGCGCCCACACCACACGGAGGAATGCCGCCCCTCTGTGTTACCAGGCAATAGCAGGTGGTAGATGACGCTCATCAACCGGTCCAATACCACCACTTTGCTTATTGGAGACTTGAAGTGGTGGAACCCATGTTTAGTCTCCAGAGCTAAGTTCCGGTCAACCCTCCCCCATCTTTTCCATCATGCAGTATGTTTGATGTCTTTTGAGGTTATGATAAACACCATGGCGAGATCCAGACTTCCTTACATTTCGGGGGTAAAGTCTTAAAATGGTGTTCGCAGGCCGGCCGCTATTTAGTACACCCGACCGAACCTATTGGTAACAACTCTCCAGGAGGCTTCCGGATCAGCTATACTCTTACTGTTTCTACTCTGCCAGATAGTGACTGGAGGGAGTCTGAGTAGTGTGTATGCCGGTGGGATTGTCCAGACCACGTAATGTCAAGGATCTCCGTATAATCTTACCATATGTGCGCCATATCCAAAAATTTCACTACTTCATACAGCATGTCCTCCCACTTTTTATTACTATTGAATACACCATGAATTGTCAAACTAATAGAGATAACTTAACTGCGAAAAGATCTAAACCCCCAAACACTTCCTAGTTCATTTCACAAATATATGTACGAAATATACGTGGTTTTTAGTTCTAATCTCAATGATGTCCATTTCCACTTACAGTCTGCCAAACCCCATGCACTTTTTCTGACAGAAACTCAGTTATCGGTTGATTCAACCACTGCTCATCTCAGTTGCCCAAATTATTCACTGTATGATTCCTTTCGCCTCAAAAGTGGAACTTGTGCATATGTCCGTTTTGATATTCCCTGTCAGAGACTTAGTAATTCAGAATCTCCTCTTTTCGATCTTCTCTGGCTTAAAATCTCTCTACCTCATTTGTCAAATTTATCTGTTGTCTCTGCCGTTCTCCCAACTCCACTAATCACTTGGAACTCTTTAACTTCCTCTTTTTGCGACTTAGCTTTCTCCAGTCCAACTTTATTAACAGTGAGGAAATTTTCCTTGGTGATTTTAATGCCTACAACTCAGGCTGGTTTCTATTTTTTGTCACACAGACCCAGCTGGTAGAGATGCTGAGACTTTTGCTATTACTAATGACTCGCACAGATTGTTCATTTACCTACCAGAATACCCGACAATCCTAACCATGCAGCCAACACCCTTGACCTTTTTCTCACAAACAACCCTTCTAAGTACACGGTCGCAGTGAGTAGTTCTTTAGGCACCTCACATCACAACTTGATGATTGTCTCTTCTCCAATGGAGCCTTTATCTCATGGCTGTTCCCATCCTCTTGTTGTTTGGCAGGTAATCCCATTTTTACAAAAAAAAAAAAAATGGGATAACATGCGAGATTTCTTTTCCTTGGTCGGATTACTGTTTGAAAACTTCTGATGTCAATGTTTGTTTAGATCGTGTTAGTGAAATTATTCTTGTAGCAATGGAATCCTTTATTCCATACTCCACTTTAAAATCTCGTCCACTATCTAAACCGTGGCTTTCCAATAAATGTGCTAAGGCTGTTCAAGAGAAGAATGTTGCATATCGTAATTTGCTTGCTTCTCATTCTTCAATTTCATTTTCTGCCTCCACCAAAGCTTGCAATAATTGTAAAGCAGTTATTAATCAGTCCAAACTAGATTGTGATCAGGCTAAGAATAGAAAACTTGCTTCTTGCCCTGATGGTAGCCGAGCATTCTGATCTCTTGCCAAAGCTATTAGCCGCAACTTTTGCCCGTCTCTGCTCCCACCTCTATCAAAACCAGATGATTCCATTGTCACTTCAGCCAAGGATAAAGCTGACATGCTAGCATCCCTTTTTTCTCCCAACTCATGTATTAATGATCTTTGTAAAACACCTCCCACCATTCCCAACACACTCCATTCAATGCCTCCTGTGGTCTTCCGTCAAAAGGATGTCAGAAGGATTTTGACGAATCTTGATGCTAAGAAAGCTCCAGGTCCTGATGATATTTCTTCGCTTGTTCTCAAAACTTGCGCTCCTGTTACTCCTGTCATTTGCCACCTCTTTTCACCTTCTTATTCCATAGGTGTTTTTTTTTTTCTGCTTGAAAATATGCTTATGTCCAGCCAGTTCCTAAAAAGGGTGACAGATCCCTCCCATCCAATTATAGTCCCATTGCAATTACTTTTACTCTTTCTTAAAGTAATGGAGAAATCAATTAACCACCAACTCTTAAACCTACCTGGAAACATTCCGTCTGATCAACGATAGCCAGTATGGATCCCGTCAGTGTCGATCCACTGGTGATATTCTGGCTTATGTTATTAACTATATATGGACAAATTCAATGGAAAAGTTCAATGAAACACAGGCCGTTGCTCTTGACATCTCAAGGGCTTTCGATCGTGTTTGGCATAAAGGTCTTCTAAACCAACTTCCATCTTATGGTTTTCCAACTGTTTTTTGTAATTGGTTATACAGTTTTCTCTCTCATCGCTCACTGAGGGTGATGATAGATAGCTCTCAGTCTTCTAACTACTCCACTAATGCTGGTGTCGCCCAAGGTTCAGTTCTTTCCCCCACTCTTTTCCTCTTGTATATTAATGGCCTTCTTTAATTTGCTGGAAATTCTATCCATAGTTTTGCCGATGATAGCACATTACATGACACTTTCCAGTTCGAGAAACCTTGCTCTGCCCAATCAGCTTCAACTTCTCGAATATCCGCTGACAGTTCCTTAAATGCCGATGTCCAGATAATTCTTTAGTGGGGCAAAGACAGCTTAGTTGATTTCAATCCTTCTAAAACTCAAGCTTGTTTTATATCTCACAAAAAGGATTCTTCTACTCTTATGCTTATCTTTGGTGACACTTTGATTTCTTGATCAAGTTGATATATCTCTTTTGGGGATTACCCTGACTTTTAATCTTTCTTATTACAAGCATTAACAAATATTGCTCTTTTGCATCTAAAAAACTTGGTTTTCTCTTCTCTCTTGGCGTTACTTTTCTTCCAAACAGCTGTTCACTCTGTACAAATCGCAAATCCGCCCTGCCATGGAATATTGTTCCCACATCTGAGGTGGTGCCCCCAAAACCTCTCTCAGGCTTCTTGATTCCATTCAGAAGAGGGCAGTTAGGTTAATTAATGATTCATCTCTAACAGAGTCTCTTCACTCGCTTTCTCATAGACGTACTGTTTCTGCTTCATGCCTTTTCATGGGGACTGTTCTTCTGAATTGGCTTCTATAATTCCCGCTCTCTCTTTCAAAACAGTCCGAACACGTGCAGCCACCAGCCAACATCCATTTACTGTCCAACTTCAAACCCACAGAACCAACTTTTCATCTTCCTCATTTATTCATTCAACTGCCATTTTCTGGAACAACCTTCCTTCATACGTATTTCCTGAAAATTACAGTCTACAGAAGTTCAAGTCCAATGTCAACAAATATCTTCTGTAGACTGTAATTTTCAGGAAATACATATGAAGGTAAGTTGTTCCAGAAAACGACAGTTGAATGAATAAGTGTTTGGAGGTTTCTTAAAAAAAAAAAAAAAAAGTTGTTCTTTGTAAGAGTGTAGAGGTTACGTCTCCGTAGTGTCGCTCGTTTGGAGAGGCCTGGCTGCTATGGGGATTGACGAAAAGCATTTTCTCTTATTAAGAAGTGAATTGAACCGAATCGAACCTACATTCCTCGGCGAGATCGCAGAGTAGAGTCATTATCCACAGTAAATTTTTTTATATTGATTTTATCTATTTATGGGCTCAGTCACAAATGAGTAAAGCGCCTATTGCAGAGATGGTTAACCAATGGCATACATATCATGAGTAGTAATGTGGAAATATACTAGAACGCTGCCACCCATAAATAGTTTAATGTATAAAAAATATTTTTGATTGGAAATCAAATTTGTTTTATGGTCAGTTATATATGTCAGTGCTAAAAATCCTAGATAAGGGTAATTGTACACCAAATTATTCAGAAGCAAAATTCCCTTTAGAAACTTAAGTACTGTCACCTTTTTAAAATAATAAAGATTGCTTACGAATTTTGGTACTCATCTCCCATGCCACGGGAAAATTATGTTTTTGTTTCAGCTTATTTTTGCATGTAGGCATGTAAAAATTTTCCATCGTTGCCCTATTGATTTCATCATGTTCACTTGTCCATCCGTCCGCATGTGATAACTCGACTCCCAGTGGGCAACTTTTTAAGAAATATTGTATCTGAAACATTTGAAAGATTTGTCGAGCCATCCCATATTTCATTTAAATTTGACCAGTAAAAATTCGGCAATTTTTTATACATATCACGAGCTGTCTTTTTTTTAAAATATGAAAGTATATTTCGGATGTTTGGCTTTATTTGATAAACAAAAAGTCAGACCTACACTGAATTTTCAGAGTATTTTGTGTTGTATTCTGGGAAGGTTACAGGTTCAAAGCCGATTCCATAGCTACATGCTATTTCTACTCTATTGAAATTGCTATAAATTTGAAACAGCAGCAGCCCGATCCTTTTCGAAATTTCAGGAATTATTTATAGTATGATATTCTTATGAACCTTTATATCAGAGTTCCTTTCCCATCTTTTCCCTGTGCACCTATTTTTCCATTAATTAGGAAATATTGGTAAAGAAATTCCATCTGATAACTATCCAGAATAAATAGATTTCCTGTTTATCCTCCCGAAAGGCCACGTAGGACCAGAGGAACTCTTGAGAATAAAATAAAATATCACAATATATTCTTGTATATTTTTTAATTATGTGAAATCAGTTGCTGAAGTTTCAATAAACACTTCTTAACCACAGAACAGAAATTTTTAACCCCTGAGGTACATTATTTGATAACCGAAATCTCCTGAAACGAAACACAAAGCGTACATTACCAACTTCTTCAAAACTGGAATTTAACTAATTGCTGTTACTAGTTACTAACGAGCTTTGTTATTTGCATGACTGTCTCGTCCATAAAGAAATTAAGTCAAGCTGGTTTCAGATTTCAACACATTGTCGGACCTTTGTAACCACTGAAAGCATATCAGAAATCACTGATAGCAAATTCGATATCAATCAATAAACAGGACTAGGTTTATCGATAAATGATTAGATTAACTCAAGAAAACAGCAACTATGATTGGTTATTCACACTGGTTTATTCGAAACAGTTGTTCGAATTACATTGAATTATGCATTAACCATAGTACATGCGAGAATTAATTATGATCAGCATTTCTGGAACATTATTCGTGTCATTGGTTTCACTGGTATACTCAACTTGATATGCTTATAATGCCCGTGCTCATATTACCTTCAGACAGGGTGATCACATTACTCGCATGGCTGATATTCACTTCAAAGTGTGATGGCACTGCTGTCTTTGAGATACTGTGATTACGAATATATTTCTGCGACATACTCTACGTATATGGAAAGCAGTCATTTTACTTTACCCGAAATCATGTTGAATTCTGTGGTCGACTTGTCTGTGATATTTGTGAGCCAAATGGATCTCAGAATGTTGTAGACTTTGGTGGTTATAAAGGTCAAAAATGAGGTTCTGTTTAAAATTCAGTGGTTACATTATTTTATCAGCAAATCCCCATTCGGTGACTGTCTTTTTTATTTATATCTCTCATTTAATTCATTCAATTTTCTTTTCATTCTCTTCATTCATTTTTTTCTGTCAAAAGGGATAGTAAGTAAAAAAAAAAAAAAAAAGCCTACGTGTGAATTTTATCACGTACACCTGAAGTAATAAGAACATACATGAAACGCTTTTATCCTTAACACTAAATTTAAATTGCTCTTAATACTTAAAAATTAATTCTAGTTAATATCATATACTCGATTCCTGGTTGAGACATCGAGGAATGATATATTAGCATTAGCATTAGTAGAGGCATATGATCCAAGAAAGCAAGCTTATTCAGCATCAGCCAAAAAAAAAAAAAAAAAACACACACCACTCCCATTTCACCCCTCCGTTCGTTCGAAATACCTGTCCAGTTGAGCTTTAAATTTGTTTAGGCTATCAACTTCAACAACAAGTGATGGAAGTCGGTTCCACCAACCAACCACCCGCTGGCC